>NW_015505510.1:552790-592820 GCF_001515645.1 Sinocyclocheilus grahami | reverse complement strand
TTTTGGAAGGTGTGTGTGTCCCATTACGTCTGGCGTAAAAGTAACACTGCATTTCAGAAAAAGAACATCATACCAACAGTAAAATATGGTGGTGGTAGTGTGATGGTCTGGGGCTGTTTTGCTGCTTCAGGACCTGGAAGACTTGCTGTGATAAATGGAACCATGAATTCTGCTGTTTACCAAAAAATCCTGAAGGAGAATGTCCGGCCATCTGTTCGTGACCTCAAGCTGAAGCGAACTTGGGTTCTGCAGCAGGACAATGATCCAAAACACACCAGCAAGTCCACCTCTGAATGGCTGAAGAAAAACAAAATGAAGACTTTGGAGTGGCCTAGTCAAAGTCCTGACCTGAATCCTATTGAGATGCTGTGGCATGACCTTAAAAAGGCGGTTCATGCTCGAAAACCCTCCAATGTGGCTGAATTACAACAATTCTGCATAGATGAGTGGACCAAAATTCCTCCACAGCGCTGTAACCGACTCATTGCAAGTTATCGCAAATGCTTGATTGCAGTTGTTGCTGCTAAGGGTGGCCCAACTAGTTATTAGGCTTAGGGGGCAAACACTTTTTCACACAGGGCGATGTAGTTTTGGATTTTGTTTTCCCTTAATAATAATAACCTTAATTTAAAAACTGCATCTTGTGTTATCTTTGACTAATATTTAAATTTGTTTGATGATCTGAAACATTAAAGTGTGACAAACATGCAAAAAAATAAGAAAACATGAAAGGGGGCCAACACTTTTTCACACCACTGTGTATATATATATATATATATTTTTTTTTTTTTAAATTAAAGTCTGTCAATCTTGCTGTTCCCATGGCCACCTTCAACCAGCACTCAAAACAAATGAAACTTCTGGAAAGCTGCTCTCGTTTCTGTGGCATAGTTTTACAGTAGGCCATTCCATATCAAGTTTCTCTTTTAATTACTCTGATTTAACAGTCTGAAGCTACTTTAAACAAACAATGCATTGCTTTAAAACAATCTGTTTCTCTTCGGCAGCTCAAACTGACTGAATACTGCACAAAATGTAATTAGCATGCTAAGAAAGTGTGTCTTGTGAAAGCGGAGATGTCATCCCTGACCAGTGAGCGGACATTAAACATTAACCTGCTCTATCTCCGGACTGGGTGCCTCGTGTAGAAGCAGGTAACACTACAGATGACCTCTGGCATGCAGCCAGAGAGGACTATAAGGAGGTGCAGGTCAAGTTACGCTGGAGTTGAAAAAAATTAAACAATATGAATTTGCATCCAAACATATCCATCACCTGGTTTTCATATAGCTGGTACATTAACTCATAATCAACATGGATACCTTGAGAGCTTTAAATAAAAGCAGGCAATGTTATTCTGCAACTTGATATCGAGCATATTATTGATCTCTGTAGCATGAAAGTGCCTGAGGACTCACTTTACAAACACTTATTCGTGAAACAATAAGCAGTACAGGGATTACAGTTACAGTAAGGGTCATTGTTACAACCCTTAGAAGAGCATAGGCCGTATTTTATTTTAAGTCACGTGTTTTGAAATCACAGGGCTAAAATGTTAAGGACTCTAAACCCAGTGGCCTAAAGCGTTTTATTTTTTGCTCTTTGTGGGTGTCACTTAGGGAAAAGTGAAATACTGACCGTGGAAGAGGCCAGTGTAAGAGCACTAATTTAACCAGACAACTGCTCGTACACACATTAATCTTTCCCCCTGTAGAGGATCATGCTCTGGCAAAACACTTCTGCTTTGTGCAATTGTGATTTTTGTGTGTGCTATTTCTTTATCTGTTTGTAATTGTTGTCTTGTACTGCACTTCTTAAAAAGTCAGAAAAATAAGTTCAAAATCAGTAGTTTTCTTGTTTTCATTAGTAATTAATGATAAATAACTGAAAAAATAGCAATGGACATAAAATTGACTTGTTTTCAGAGAATATACCTAAATGCTGTAAATATATATATATTTTTAAATTATATATATATATATATATATATATATATATATATATATATACACACACACACACACATACATACACATATACATACACACATAATATATATATATATATATATATATATATATATATATATATATACACACACACACATACATACATATACACACACACACACATTTATTTAAAAAAATCCTAATCATAATTGTTTTTACTTGTTTAAGCATACATACATACAACAAAATATATTGATGTTAAAGCTTAAAACAACAAAAAATGAAATTCTGATGTGGTTAAAAAGTATATTATCTGAAAACAAGTAGATTTAGAAATGCCAATATATTTTTTACAAGGCAAAAATACAGATTCAGAGTATTTTGTTTTGTTAAAAATAACTAAGTTCATAGGTTTTATCTTAAAGAAGGATTTTATGAACAATATTAGGGTTTAACAATTCAGTCAATAATAATATAATCTACCTACACATAACTTAAGAGTCAAAACATAACTTTAAAATTAAATATGCGGATACAATTCAGTACAAAAATAAAAGCAGTAAAATGTCTCAATACATAAAATTATTTTCAAACAGTTCATTGCTACAAACACAGTTACAGTTTTGTAACTGCAACACATATATAAACATGAGAAACAACATTAGTTGGCCAAGTCTTCCTCACCATTCATTAAAAGGCCATTTTCTGAGTCCATTCTGGGGTTCCAACATGTTAACTTTGTCGTAGTGCTGATCCTGAATATAGTGAATGTCTGTAGGTCCTCCTTTATGACTGCAGCGGGACTTATGTAAGTGAGAGGCTTATTTCTATGTACTGATATGTTCAGCATTGCATTCCAACTTTTGATACGGCATGTACTGGTTACTTAAAGAAACCGGAGACTAAAAAGTGGCAAGATGTTCTGTGAGGTATACCTGTCAGATTTTTAGGTAAACTGCTGTAGTAACTCATACATTCACGAAAGGTACCTTTGGTAAAACTGGATGGTTTTAATATTATTCCAGTTGTCTTGAAGTTACACAAAATGCTGGTTGAAGAAAAACGTTCAGACGTTTTCCATTTGTCCATGAGGAACCTCTTTACAGGTCGGCTAAAGTTAGCAAGATCTGAAAACGTCACGGGTCCACATAAAGACCATGTGTCACGTCGGCTAAGCATGGCTCGTGCATAGTCATCAGTAAATGTGCAAATTATGACCTTTAATTAATTGCTCCCCGACACGATCAAGAACTTGTCTCCACGGATAGCGAGTTGCGAGGATATAGTCCACGTGATCTCTGTGGCTATTATCAAAGACAGTTTGTTTTCCTGTACAATAAGGCATTTTAGAGAATTGCACAATTTAATCTGTGTCCGAGGGACCAAATGCCCGTCACCTTTTGTTGTTTGAACATCCCGTTTTGAGTCCAGCTGTACTTTAAGTTTCTTGCACTGAGCCAAGCAGCAGTCTGGAAAATGTGAATTCTTCCACAGTGTGCTGTTGTTCTTAAATGTTCTGCCTGCCAGGAGCGATGTGCTATGATTTATCTCCTTGAAGAACCTGAAAGCAGACAATATTACAGTAATCAGATAAACGCCCACAGAACATGAAAGGTTTCAAATAGCCATTCAAAAACAATCTGAGATCATGCTTTCGGCACGGATAGTGATGGCAAAAAATTTGTTAAAAAGCATATTTGTGACCCTGGGCCACAAAACCAGTCATAAGTCGCATGGGTATATCTGTAGCAATTGCCAAAAATATATACATAAAATACATAAAATATATCAAAACGTAATTTTTGATTAGTAGTAGGCTATGCATTGCTAAGAACTTAATTTGGACAACTTTAAATGCGATTTTCTCAATATTTCGATTTTTTTGCACCCTCAGATTGCATATTTCAGATGATGTATAAATCTCAATTTCAAAAATATCTATACTTATGACGGATTTTGTGGTCCAGGGTCACATTTGCGGTTTGGAGATTTGGATATTCTTAGTGGAATTGCTACGGGTTTATCTCTTGTTGGTCTTGTCATGACGTACTGGCGGATCATCTAATATGAAGTCAGAACTTTCCAGATGCTGACAAGCATTTGGGTCGCGTTTTTTTCATATAAAACACACAGACCACAACACACTAGGGACACATGAAAGAAGCTGAGTATATTCTCTCGAGTGAAAGGATTTCCAAAACAAGATTACTGTGGAATCTGACAGAACCGAATACATATGTCGAATGATACTCTGCGTGCAGAACTTCATTACTCGAGTTCATTTAAATTTACTACAACGGTTTATGAAAAGTTACCTGAAATCATACGAGTCACCTCATGTTATTTACTTCTGTGATTACCGAGCAAAACACAGGAAACTCAGTACAATAACACCAGAAGCACTTTAATTCAATTAACCCGGGCAACTCCAATAACTCAAGGGCTTGGATCCAGTCTGGCAGTGTTATGAGAGCAAATATTCCTGGCATAACAGTTGAAGAAACTAAAACTGAAGAAAACCAGACACCTAAATGGTGATTAATGGGGTTTGGGTTCAAAAACAAGTAGAATGCGAATCAAAAGCTCCTTACCTACCTGGTTGCGAGTTTTGTGAGATTTCTGCAGCCAGACCCGCCACTGATCATAGAGTTTGATACTCATACCGCTGCAACCGTAGGCGTGTTTGCGCACCCAGCCAAAGAACTGCTTCAAATCCCGCCGCAACGTGGAGTTCTGCTGCCCCACCTTCGAGTCACACGACCCTGTCAGCAGCCGCTCTGCGGGGTATAAGACAAAAATCAACACGTGTCCATCCAGGGGAGACATGCGCCCATCGTACACGCATCAAGCTTATCACAGATACAGGCCGCAGTTTACACAGCCAACCAAACACAAGTTGGGATAAAAATAAATCCTTTTCCATTTTAAATAAACAGCAGATTTCCGAGCTCCAGATGTGGGCTGCTCCAGAAGAGTTAATGTGCAGAGGAGTTAATCTGTTAATCTTCAGAAACAATCCTCTGAAAAAATATATCCAACACTCCCCCGAGGCTCTCTGGCAAGCCACAAAATGAGGAGATGTATGACTAAAGTAATGCGTTGCATCTGCTAGTTGGTGTCTGCTGGACTGAGCATCGTCTTGGAAATATGTATCTGATTATAGGATGGACTGCACGACACATTCAAAATGTGAAAATATGATGAAGGACAGCGAAGGCAACATCTCAATCCGAGTATCGCTGCTACCATTTAACTAGTGTTGCTGGTTATATTTATTTATTTTCTATGTTGCTTTGGGCCTTTCTGTCATTTTTAATAATACAAATATTAAATAAGACCAGAAATAATTGGGAGAGGGATTTATATAATGCAAGCTGGAATCAAACTCATGTTTCCCACATGAGGCCCATTGCACTAAAAGACTGCTAGGCCATTATTTTGATCAGTCCAAGTTTTAAATAATTATACTTTCATAATCTGCATGAATGGTTCTTCCAATACAATGTAATAGCGGAAAAGCAAAATGCATTGTGTGTATTTTTTTTCTGAAAATATTATTTATATTATATTAACATTGATTTCACAAAGCCAAAGTGTCGAATCAACTCAGCCATGTTAAAAATGTTGGTTAATGCTTTTATAAAATTAATTGGTAACTCTTTATAGTATCCCATTAGTTAAATTTTGTAAATTCAATAAAAACTTCAACTAACAATGAGCAATCCTTCAATCCTTCAAGTTAATGCAAATTTAACTGTTCATTGTAATTTCATGTTAAAGGGTTAGTTCACTCAAAAATTAAAATTCTGTCATTAATTACTCACCCTCATGTTGTTCCACACCCCTAAGACCTTCGTTCATCTTTCGAACACAAATTAAGATTTTTGATCAAATCCGATGGCTCAGAGAGGCCTCCATTGACAGCAATGCCACCCAAACTTTCAAGATCCATAAAGGTACTAAAGACGTTGTTAAAACAGTCGACATGACTACAGTGGTTCTACAATAATTTCATTAAGCGACGAGAATACTTTTTGTGCGCAAAAAAACCAAAACAAAAATAACGAGTTTATTCAACAACCTCTTCTCTTCTGTGTCTTTCTCATACGTTGTTTACGTCCAGCGCTTCCAGGTTCTACATCAGAACGCCGGCTCATTATTGGACGGCTCCTGCATCAGCATCACACGCATGCGTCGCGCTGCTCACATGTGCAGCTTTGGCCAATAATGAGCCAGCGTTCGGATGTAGAACACGGCAGCCTTCACTGTGCTTACTGCGTTAACCACGTAAGGATAATGACAGGGAAGAGAAGAGATTGCTGAATAAAGTTATTATTTTTGTTTTGTTTTTGCGCACAAAAAGTATTCTCGTCGCTTCATAAAATTATTGTAGAACCACTGTAGTCACGTCGACTGTTTTAATGAGGTCTTTAGTACATTTATGGATCTTGAAAGTTTGGGTGGCGTTGCTGTCAATGAAGGCCTCTCTGAGACATCGGATTTGATCAAAACTATCTTAATTTGTGTTCTGAAGATGAACGAAGGTCTTAGGGGTGTGGAACGACATGAGGGTGAGTAATTAATAAAATAATTTAAATTTTTGGGTGAACTAACCCATTAAACTATATTATCAGGTACAACTTTTGATTTTACTAATGATAAAGTTAATAAATGTTTAAATTAACAATAAGATTAAAAATGCTTTAGAAATATTTTTCATTGTTCACAAATGTAGTTAACTAAGGTTTTAATAATTATTATCAAAATAACCATTACTTTCACCATGTAATATAGTTCAATAGCTACAGGTTTTTTTGTGGTTGCCAAGCATGCAAAAAAATAAATAAATACATGTTAACAGAATATGTTAACGGAAAATGATTATTTGTGTGCATTTACATTTATCTCCATTTTACAATGACTTTGAACATGGATCTGGTTTTATATCAATCAACAAAAAGCTAATTTGGGATGTGTTATTGTTAGAGTTCAAAATTCAGAAATAGTATTCTTTTCTACTGTAAACTAGAAAAGTGTAAACTAAAGCTATGAAACCTTACACAAAAAAGTGATATCGTTGTACTTTGATATTTACCATTGTACTAGCAAGGTACTTAAAAAAAACCATAGTATTAGCATAGAAAACTTCCAAAAAAGAGTTTCCTAAAAAGGTTCTAAGTACCTTCTTTTGCAAGGATCACTTAAATGATATTTCTCTTACCACTGTGTGGTGTTGAGGCTGCAGTTGGGTGACTCCAGTCACTCCAAATGCCTGCTTTCCTAGACCCCAGAATCCCGACCGGATTACAGCGCACCTGCACGAAATACACAGTGCCTGGCTGCAACCCTGCGAGCCTGCAGGAAGTCTGGTTCCCAACATCATCCACCACCTGCAGAGAAAGACACCCAAAACAGTCTGTTACATCAAACACCTACAGCGGCCACATACCACACACACACTGTTACCCTACCGGGCATATTTAATGTTCTCTATAAGAAGAACAAAAAAAAGCCATTCACTTTCAAAATCCTTAAGCAAGTTCACACAAGCTCATCTACAAAGAAGAAGAACAAAGAAATGTCCCCCTTTTGTGCTCCTAGGGGATATACAACATATATCCGAGACAAAGACAGGAGGTAAATAACAGGGGCACACACATAAATAATTGGTCTACCTTCTGGCTCTACATATACACGACAAGCACCAACACTACCCTGAGAGAAAATCTGTTATCTATTGCTTATTACAGATTGAGTAATTGCACGGTTCGCAGACAGCATCAACGACATGCAGACAGTGCCATGCCAGCCTCGGTGCTTCCTCCTTCCTGTGCATTAAAGCAGAGGTATATGGGATTCGAATGCAGGAATGTTGAAACGGCCTGGGCCCCCTGTAATTATTTACAATCCCGGTACCCCTGAATCAGTCCCTATCCAGTCCACGGTCCATTTCCAGACTCACATTTCAAAAACTACAAACACGGTTAATATGCACGGCTCTGTAATCCGAGGACCATCATTACTATTGGAACGTGATGAGTGGCAGAATGTTAACATCATCAGGTTGCCGTGTGACAGGCATGCTGGGTAATTATTTCCCTTCGCACAGGCTGTGTAAGCAATCTGTGGGTTTTAGAACGGCCCGGGTGATAATACAGCTCTTTAAACGCGTTTTGAAAACAATAGATCGTCTGCTGTGATGTGCTTTTGATGGTCACTGTCATATTTTGACTTTGTTAACTATGTAGGACTGCACATCTGACAGCACAATGATGGGTAGGGGGGAAAAAATTATGTAACCCAACTCTGCCCAGCTTCAGAAGGAAACCTGCCAACTGATTGGATCCATATGAGCGAAATGGGGACAGCGAAAGCTTAAGTTTATTTGAAGCCCTAAAGTTTAGCCGGACTCTTCCGTGGCCAGAGGACTGGAAACCATGTGCTGTTCTGCTACAGCTGGAAATGACGTTTCGGACAAGTAATACAAACACTCCAAATTATCTTTTGAACTGCTCTAATTAATCATCGCGCCACTCTGCAAATGCTTTCAAATTGAGAAACTGACACTAACTCATGCATGCATACACAGTTTGCATTACAAAAACAAGTGGGTGTGGAAGTGGGAAGATGGTAATAGTAATCAGGATAATGGGCAGAGAGCCGATGACGTGTGCTCACTGATCGAGAGCGCTACCATACCTTCCAGTCGCTGCTTTCCTCCAGTCTGTATCTGATCTGGTATTTGGCCTGAAAGAGGAAGTCTTTTAATGCAGGCGGTGTCCCCCAGCGCACAGTCAGCTGGTCCTCCAGGTCACCCACTCGGCTCACGGTCACATCAGTCGGTGGGTCTGTCGTCACTGAGAGGAAACGACACAAACAACATGTGATAAGGTTGGAGACGCTACAACAAAAGACCTCATTGTAACTTATTCTTGAAATCTTGAACTGGAATTGGAATGATATGGAAAACAAGTTTATTGAACTGCAATTTGACACGGGTTCTAGAAAATGAAGTTTTCTTCCACCCTGATCCACAAATGTTAATTTAATAAATATTACGAAATATCTATCATCTACTCATCCATCCATTACTGAAAATCTTTTGAATTTGTAATCGTTTTCATTACTTCTTTACATTTAAATTACAATTACAATTCTGCATCTTACTATTTGAACCACTGTATTTCATGCAGATCTAAAATTCATGTCACGCCCTGATTCTTGAACTGGAGTTTGAATTGGAATGACTGCAAAAGGTATTTATTGATCTGCAATTCAAATGAAGAAATTAAGAATTTTCCACCCTGTTCCACAAATGTTAATTTATTAATTATGATATATTTTTTCCGTAACACTTTACTTTAAGCCTTTATGTATAATGCATTATAAAAGTAGTTTTAATGCATTAATTATGCCTTGTAATGCACCTTATAATGCAATGTATAATCTCATGAATAATTGAAACCACAGTTAATACATTACAACACTTTTCAATACATTGTTACACTATGCATTTTAAAATAGGTTATAATTATTTACAACAAGATATAATGTATTACAACTAGTGCTGTCAAACGATTAATCGCGATAAAAGTTTTTGTTTACATAATATATACGTGTGTACTGTGTATATTTATTATGTATGTATATATATATATATATATATATATATATATATATAAATACACACACATACATGTATATATTTCAGAAAAATATTATATATATATAAATACACACACATGCATGTATATATTTCAGAAAAATATGTTGTTTATATATATATATATATAATAATGAATATAAATCTTCTGCATCATACGCTAACAATTCTGCATCTCGTTTATGAATTCCAGCTCTGTATGAAAGAAAAATGGTTCAAATAATGTCAAGTCAGTCTCCACAAATAAGTACAGAAAACACAGAATAAAATTACTTTATAATTACTTATAGTTCTGGTCTCATGGATATCTAGTTCACTCACTACAAATTTGTGATGCCACTAACCTTGCGAATTTTGTCCTGTAATTACTTCATCACAAAAAATAGGGTATTGTCTCAAGTTTGTTATTACGAAAAAACCTGTGGTTTACTTACTCCGGTAAGTTTTATAAAACTAGCCAATCACACACTTTTGTCATGTTTTGTGTGCAATATGCACCAGCTGATCAGTGAACGAACTTTGTGCGGTCTGCAAGCCGAGACTAGAGACTTTTGATCTTGTGACTCAACGGAGATGAAATATATGCTGCTTCCCGATATTCTAGTTTACTAATTGTTCTGTATTTTTCCGCTTTGCCTGCATTTTTATTCAGGCTGCTATAAAATGATATAGCATTGATAGCGCTTCAAATTCAAAGTAATTGTAGTCTGCTTGGATCTCAAAGCTGTTGTTTAATTAGCTGGAAACATAGATGAGCATTGTCTCTGTTGCTAAGGAGGTGGAGGCACTAGGTGTGGTGTCTGTGTCATAACTATGGCATGTTTGGAGGAGCACCCACCTTCCTCTTATGCTTTTTCCATTCAAAATCACCCTGCCTCCCCCTTCAGGTGCAGTTACACTGATTTACACTCACAGGATGTAAAAGTTTATAACCTTTCTCATCTCCTTTTGGAGGATGGGGGGCTTCGGTTTGTGTTCAGGCTATTTTAATTTAATTTCAAATGCTTTCTAATGTCTTGCCAAGACAAAATGCCCCCCGACTTAAGTCCTAACAATACTAATTCCATTTTTATGAAGATGTTTGTTGTTTAAAATGTCTGTTTGAAGAGATTATGGGCAAGCTTGGCCTGCACTCAAAGCACGTAAGATCTTAAGGATTCAACAAAACAGACTTTACCCTATTCCAGTCACATTGCTAAACAGTAGCCCCAGGCAGGTCACGGTACTGGGATTAGCAGAAAACTTTGTAAAAATTCCACTCTTTCTGTAAAGGAGGGGGCTGCAAGGCTTTGCAGGTATGTGTGAGTAGGTGGGTAGATGCTGTATGAGGCAAAGGGATACCGATGACGCTGCGACGGACCGCTGCAATTCGTCACGCCTCCACCCAGTTTTTACAAGGAGTGGCGCTCTCACGTTGCACATGGTCCTCCATGAGGAGAACACCTGGGGCTTGTCCCTAAAAAGGGGTCAAAGGTCAAGCACACTCACCCACGTCTAAGATATCCAAGTAGATGACGTCAGATGTTGCGGTTCCGAGTTGGTTGGAGGCCTCCACCCATATCTCGTAGGGCGTGAAGAGGGCGAGGTCGCGGGGGATGTAGCATGTATATGGTTCTCCCGCACTATAGTCCTCACACTCCTTTTCTCGTCCGTACCACCTACAGGTGCGCGAACAAGGTTTATTTTCTGATGCGTACTGATAACTGGACACAATACATTTGTAGTGATACACCTGCAGGTTCCCTATATGGAGTCTTTTAAATTATGAGGCAGTGGATAAGCCATATAGTCTCAAATGTGGGAATGATTCCTTAATTAAGGCTTATTGCTCCTGGTTTGGGAATGGGGATGTGAAAATTGCATTTGCATTCCATCTGTTCACTGGGCATGAAAGCCAATTATTAATAAAAAAATATATATAAATAAATATAAAAATAACAAATAAAATGTGAAAGACAATACTGAAATGCATAAAAAAAATTTTAGACTAATTTTAAGTATTTAGAAGTAAATTATTTTATAGGATTTTCCCCGTGAATAGAAGAAAAAGTGTATGTCATCTGCCCATCAGGAGGGATTAGCACAGATGGTTGGTTTGAGACATCCTTAAACATCCTTCCACTGTCCTCCAGTGAATGGGCATGTAAGAACATGACATATACAAACAAGATAAGGCGTGAATTTGGGAAGAGGCATTGACATGATTGTGAATGACCTGTGGCACTGACCTGAGCTTATATTTGAGTGTGTATTTTGTCTTGATGAAGGTTTCCCCCTGGCCCCCAGGGGCCCATCTGCAGGTGAGGTCTTTAGTGTTCCTGGACCAGCAGGTAAGATTCACGGGTTTCTCAGGAGGCACTAAAACAGACAAGGACAATGAGTTTTCACTTAGCTGTCAAAGTGAGTTAGTGCAAAGTGACTCAAGCCTCTTATAACACTTCATTAAAGGTGCATGCTGTAAATGCTGAGTTAATACATAAAATCTGTCAAAAAATTGTTGCTTGGTTTGAAGTCAACATGAAACTGATTTGAAAAAATGACAAATGAAGGAAGAGATGTGAATTTATTAAACTGAAAATTTATATTTGAATTTAAAAATAATATTATATATTATATATTAATGGATGGATGGATAGCAAGGTTAGCTAAAATTGTATATTCTATATATTCTATTGTATAATTACAAGTAATTCTATAAATAATAATAAATAAATAATTATAATATTAATAATAATAAATACAAAAATATAAGCAAGAATACATTAAACTGATTCAAAATGACAGAAACAATTTTACCAGTTTTACCACTTTACATTCAAATTCATTTTCAAATAATATAAAATGTTTCTTGAGAACCAAATCAGCATTTTGAAATGAATTATTTCTGAATGATCATGATATACGAGTACATTTTAAAATAAATACATTTTTTTTATCAATTTTGACTTTGTGTTGACTTTATATATTTTTAATAATGGATGAGTGTCTTCAGCTGTCATCCTCATTTAAGTTCAGGAATGGGGCCAAGATTCCATTCAGCTGAGAACAAAAGACACTGCGTCTAAGTGTAAGACTGTGATTATATGAACCAAACCTTACAGAGGAGACCTCAGAGACATAGAGAGCTTGAGTCAACACAGCACTTCACACACACACACACACACACACACACTTATCGTAACCATGTCTCTCCATTTCTGGCTTTCAATCTTTTTTCCAAATGGCCAGACAGACACTCGCTTCCTTGACTTTGTCTCACTCTTGTGTGTGTGTGTGTGTGTGTGTGTGTGTGTGTGTCTGTGTTTGTAATTTTCCATACTGCCACCATTCCATGTAACTTGACAAATGCGGTACTTTTGTTCCGTCATATGTGTCAGTCGAGGATAGCGCCTATAAATGGACCACACAGGTGCTAAAAGCATAACAGTGGAACAGATAGCTATCTTAAGGGGCTTAAACAACTCTTGAGTTAATTGGCGGACAGGCAGAAAACATTAAGTACTGCAACAACTGTGGCTCAGTGGCAGGGGGTCAAATCATAAAGACTGTCTAATACTTCCACATCTGACCCATATTCCCCAAGGCTCCAGGCTTGCCCACAAAATCTATTTAATTGTATTTAAGTTGGACTGCGTGCACAATCGCCAATTAAACACACTCGGTAGTTGTACAGGAGCCTAGAGTAAATACGAACAATATGGTAGACGGACTCACTGCCAACATAGATGCAGGAGCCGGCCAGCACATGACCCCCGCTGTTATGGCACACGAGGTTGTCTCCGGACCGCTGGCGGGACCCGGAGAGCCGTGGGAGGGTGACGCTGAGCACGGTGGGGCTCAGAATGCTGTAGGTGCTGCTGGGAAGACGCTTTCCGTTCAGCGTCCAGTAGAGCGAGCCTGCGTGAACACCGTGGTCTGGATTCACTGAGCATGTGGCTGTCAGGCTGGAGCCGATGGGAAGGGCCGGGTCTTGAGGGTAGATTGTAGCCACCTCTGAGGGAGGGCGAGATATAGCAGGTTAGAGCTGGAAAGAGGCAGCACGGTTATTAAGGGCTGTCTGGTTATGGGTGAGCTCACGTTATGTGACGTTAAAGGAGGAGACAGACCGACCTCATGACTAACACATCAAAAAAGTTGATAGTGACAGCCTAAATCAGAGCAATGTGGGATACGCAAGATGATCACAAAAGGAGATAATATCGATTTACTATGAAAGGGAACACTATAGTCAGATGGTCCGTCTGACTGTACATTATCCCCCTTATTAGATAGCTACACAACTAAATAAATGCACATAAAATAAATGAATTATTAAATAAATATATGCACCAGAAATAATGGCTTGAGATTCTTTTGTGAGACAATGTGGGGAAAATATTGCTTGCAAGGGTCAGCATTTAAATACACCTATTGTTTAGTGTTCATTAAAAAATTATTTGACCACAGAATGCACATAAAGTAAATAAATGAACATTTAATATATGCAAATGAAACATTGGTTTGAGATTATTTTGTTATATGAGGCATATAAAACTAGCACAGTGTAAAAAATAGTGTTTAGGATCAGCGTTTAAATACACACGTTTTAGTGTTCATTAAAAATTATTTGACCACAGAATGCAAATACAATAAATAATTGAACAATAAATATATTTATGCACATAAAATATTAGTTTGAGGTTATTTTGTTATGTGAGAAAAAAAGATACTAGCAGTGTAAAAAATATTGTTTACAGGGTCAGCGTTTAAATACACATATGGTTTAACGTGAAAATAAATATATGCAAACGAAATATTGGCTTTAGTTTGTTTCATTAATGTGTGAAAAAATATATGAAACTAGCAAAGTGTAAACAATGTCAGGGTCAAACTTTAAATATACATATGGTTTAATGTTCCAGTTGTGTCATTTCTTTGAGTGTTTCTTAAATTTGACATTTATCACTGCACTGAACAATCCCAGATAATTAATATAACAGGAACTCACATACAAATATTATTTTGTAAACCCTTTTCATTATCACTCTTGTAATGTGACAATGTGGAATCCCTCAAAAAATGTGTCAGTGCAGCACAATTGAGTAATAGAGGTGATGAAGGAACTGCCGTGTGATTACATGTAATTACATCAAGATGGATAGACAGACTAACCTTAAAAGAGAGATTACATATTCAACACGCACTCAGACCGAGCCGAAAGGGTGAAATTTCTCTCCGTAACAAAAGGGAATGATACAAATCAATAATTTTATCTTACAGAATTAATGAAACAGAATCACGATATGGACTTGTATTACTTTGTAACAGTCTTTACAAGGTGCTGTTTTGATTTAAGTGGATTAAAAAAACATTTAACTTCAAACCATTTAATGACAGGAGCAATTACAAGTATTTAACACAGGTGTCTGAATAGGAAATGAGCATTAAGATATTTGGTTTCAGATCAGAAAGTCTCATGAGAGAAGCCTGTATTCCTGTCATCACTAATGCAACGCCGAGAGAAAGTCTGTAAAGCCGGATGCACATCTTACCGCTGAGACGGTGAACAGCGGGACCACCCTTTGGACATTCCTGGCCATGTTGTTAAACCGCAATGATCTTTTAAAGGGTTGCTTCTGTCTACACATTTTTTTCCTTTTAACTCTGTTTATATTTCACTGAGGCCCAGAAAAGCCAGCCTGACGCTTTTGCGTTTAATGTTAACTAGAGGAGAGGGAAGTGTAGTCTGTCAGTGGCTGTATTGCACTTCACTTTCTTAATCCCCTGCCTGGCACTGAGGGTGTGAATGAGGCAATACTTAATTAGATGCAATTAGTCTCAATCTTCCCCTCCACCAACACCTGCAAATGTCACGTAAGGGGAATGTGCTAAACGCTTGCATTGTAAATGTATTTCACAATAGCTATTAATAATTTAGCCCTTTGTTATTTACAACGCAATTATGCCCTTTGATCTGGTTACATTGTTCTCTGCTATTCATTAAAAGTAAATTAAACTTTCACAAACACCTATATTTCACCAACACTATGAACAGAATCCATCGTCTCTGTGATAAGTGTTGATTTGAGGTGAACTTTTTCTTTCTGTCACATATGCATTACAAAAATAAGCATAAGAAGCATGATGTCAGGGTTTTGTTGTGGTTCATAAGGCTGAACCATCCACGTGTTAAATGAATTATGCTCTGACCTTTTGAAATTTTAACCTCTAGCAGACTTTTTCAATATAGTGCAATATGTTGCGCCGATACAGATATCATCAGTTGTTCAATTTGTTGAGCCAGGCAATTTACAACAGCAGCATTGCTATGTAAATAAAACATCGAATGCTGTTTTCTTAAAACTCTGCATACAGGTCAATGGCGTCCGGATCTATTAAATTTATTAAAAATACATTACAAATGCAAAGCTATAAATTACCTTCTGATGAACATGTTTCCAACTTTTGAGCTAAAAATGAACTCAGTTAAAATCAGATCATTTTGAAATTTTGGGGGGCTTAATGTGGTGTAATTTTCTGGAGACCGTAAAAAAGAAAAGAAAAGTGATCTTACAATGTTGGGAAAACTTGTCCACCAGATTAAGGTCCAGGGTAACCAACATGTAATTAGACAATTTTGTTTTATTGTGACATGAAAACTCTAAAATAATATTTGATATCACAGAGAAGATCTATCAAAACCATCATGCATGTGTCAGGATTATTACGTCAAAATGGATGTTTTGTTTAGATAAAAAATAAAAACCATAGTTTTGCTGAAAAAAAAAATTTACTAATCCAATAAACATTACAAGAACCCAGACACGTTTTTGACCTATACATAAAAATATTGTGTTTTGCAGATGCAGGATACTTAAAAATGCACTGTTTTATTGTCGCTGTAAATAACTTAATTTACACTGTATTAGAGTTTTAACTTTCTTTCTATTCTGTTTACTAATTTTAATTCAATACTGAACGCCTCAAGTTCTGAAACAAACCCCATTCGATGAAGAAGGTACGTAAGAACACATGTAACACACACATACATACAGAGAGAGAGAGATACATTTACTCACGGGTTGAAGACGACAACACGCCGGCAGCACAGTGGAACAAAAACAATAAGCAGATCATCTTACGAAATAAGTTCGCTTCAAGAGAGTGTATTTGGACTATGCAGGAATATTTGAGACACGCATGCCACACCGAGTCCAGCTCCAGTGCACCCGAAGAGTTGATCCCAGCGTCAGTTCCTGAGCTGCTGGCCTCTCGCAGATGTTCCAGAAGACTGAACTTTAAAAAATATCCTCCAAATGTTCTGTTAATGCGACGGTGCATTCGTCCTCTTCATTTAGCCTACTTTTGGCATCGTTTACCGTGCTGAGGCTCTCCACTGCTAGGAAACATCCAAGTTTATACTTTGCAAGCTCCTCCCATGTCTTCCCACACAGTTCCAAGTCATTTTTGCCTCTTTCGTTTTATTCCTCCTTTCTTTCTGTCTGTGCCCTCCGCTTGTCTCGAGCAGGTCTTGTATCTAGAGCAGTGTAGTATCTTTTTCCTTGTAAAAGACCTGTGGGCCAGAAGAATATCTTACCTACAACCTTGTTATGGATAATCATTTCAAGTTGAGCAATTCCATTCTGTGACAGTTGACTGGAAGAAGTAACAATTTAACTCACTTTCTGCACCCCTTGTATCTGACATACTGTCTGTTAATTTGGATATTATAACTTTATTTGAACAGAACTGAAGAAAAGGCAGATAATGTGATCCGAAATAATACTCTTTTCTATATTCCAAATGTTCCACGAAATATAAAAAGAAAATGTTTGCAAATATTTTATAACATCTTGCCAATAGTTTCTTGAAAAAGTGCAATACAATTCTGTAAATGATATAGAATAATTTAATTAAAATTATATAGAGAATTATGACAGTAAAAAACTATATTTATTTATTAGTATTCAATTTGACTGTTTTATTATTAAAACAATAAAATTTGATCAAACTTTTTTTTTTTGCTGTACAAAGTTTAAATCAATGGAAAATGGTCAATTCAATACCAACGCCTCAAAGTTGTCATGACTAATGTTTGACTAATGGTGGTTATGAGCAGATGGAGATGTGGTCCTAGCCATTGAGTCACCCACTTGGTGAGAAAGTGTATTTTGAAACAATAACCATGACAGCCAGTTCGTCCGTGGGTCAGCAAGCCACAAAGTGGCACTTTATCTATTGTAGAAAAAATGCTTGTTAATGCCGGATTTACCATTAGTTCCATGCTGGTTCTGTCTCATAAATGAGTGAGTGGACTTCCTTTACAGTTATCACCATACAATGCTATAACAAGAGGGATGTCATCCAAAGTCTGTGAATGGGGACAAAGACCATTCATCTCACAGAGCCCTCAAGGGAAGGGAGAACTCCCACCACATTCCTTAATTCTGCCTTTATCCTATAACTTCATGCTTATGTCTTCTGCACTTCTAAAGACCTTGTTCCTAAATATATTCTACTCTTCCAAACAGTTTACTCATGCATACGTATTATGTCTGAGTCAATGTGTTCTTAAGAATGTTATGTCATATAAATAGCGCACCTCAGGAAATTTACATTTACAAATCAAGATGTTGTAATCACAACAACCTCTTAAAATTGGCTTAAGATAAATGAAAGCCATACAAACGGATTAACAAGGTATAATTATCTGTGAATGAAGTAGCTGTTCCTGGGAAACACACGACTGGCGGAACTGACATGCACGTGATCATTTTACACAGAAATAAGCTCCAGATTTCAGAGGAAATGGTCTTACTATCATCTGCCTCAGATCTTTGAGTCTTTAGGAATATAATCCAGTCCATTAAACGACTTTGGATCAACTTGAAGGACGAGGAGTGATTATACTTTTCCCCAAATCCTAAAAGATGGGAAAATAATCCAAAACATTAGCTATGCAGATCAACTGCAGGGGAGGAAGAAAAGGAGTTCCTCCAGCATTACAGTATCTGAGTGATGTGTTAAAAGAGTTCTGCTTTGGAGACAGAACAACAAAGATCGTTAGAAACAGAAACGCAAACAATAACTTCCTCTCGGCAAACGAATTGCAACGTAAATCTCTCGGCCAATTCGCTGACCGCATCTGATTGGACACATACCCAGCTAGGTGATGCCTATCCAGAACATGACTTACACTTCAAGGAATTGTCTGTATCTAAGAGGACATTTATCCTCCAGAAGCCTGCTCTGAGACAGCACAACACACCATAATGAGACAGGGAAGCATTGATTACCGGGACACTGTGATTTAGTGGGTGAGCTCTGGCATGTGGAACAAATTATCCCACCATAAAGATTTCAGGGGGAATTCTCTTCGGGACGGAGGCTTGGACTCGCAGCATTCAAGCCGAGTGTGAAAGCATTGGCTGCTTTGTTTTGAAGCACCCCGAGGAACCCAAATTGGACATGCAGTGATATAATGATGATTACCCAAGGGGGGTTAAACCTTAGTCCAACACACCTCAGCATTTTATGTCCAATCAACTTGGCCGACACAGAAACCCTCTTAAAAATGTTTGGAAAGCTGGGAGAGGCTCCAGCTCTGCGAAACATGTGCTGAAATCACTGTAAATCAAGCAATTTCCTCTTAATACACAGAGACAGTCACTGACCCCAGCGGTACAATCCTCACTGATTGGGAGAAAATGTTTGTTTGAAGTAGGGTCAAAGCCTTTCCAGACTCGGTTAAGCTTTGTTTATATTGTAATGTATGTTACAACGTATTATTTCTTTAAAGAATGGATAAATGTGAATTAACATGGAATGAACAGTCAAAGAAATACAAATCAGATCATCATTCCTGACGAATACCCCTGACATAGTTTCTAAAGCCAGAGAAGCACCTTTGGCAGCCCCCCAATAATGCATGACAGATGTATATCAACCATACACTCTGTGATGGCAAGATCTAGCAAATCTGTAGCCAAAATTCCCAAGAGACTCTGAGTTGTTAACTTGCTCTTTCTCCTCATCTCCATCTGGATTCAATGTGCTGGGTGAAATGCATCGACAATCAAACAAGAAAGAAAATGTTTGTTTGAAGTAGGGTCAAAGCCTTTCCAGACTCGGTTAAGCTTTGTTTATATTGTAATGTATGTTACAACGTATTATTTCTTTAAAGAATGGATAAATGTGAATTAACATGGAATGAACAGTCAAAGAAATACAAATCAGATCATCATTCCTGACGAATACCCCTGACATAGTTTCTAAAGCCAGAGAAGCACCTTTGGCAGCCCCCCAATAATGCATGACAGATGTATATCAACCATACACTCTGTGATGGCAAGATCTAGCAAATCTGTAGCCAAAATTCCCAAGAGACTCTGAGTTGTTAACTTGCTCTTTCTCCTCATCTCCATCTGGATTCAATGTGCTGGGTGAAATGCATGGACAATCAAACAAGAAATTTCACCCTTCATTCTCTTCTTTTGCCAATTCTTTATTCATTCCCCAAATGCTGTATTTACTTTCTCTATCCTCTTTAGGTTATACAAACCCTGCAGTATGTCCTGCATTACTGGAATGTGTATAATCATGTATTTGTGCTACTATACTCTTTGTGAAAATGAAAATATTTGGAGAATGTATTGTTCAATTCAAATGCATGACTCAAAGTTGTAAAATATCTCAACATGACGCCCCTGGTATGCTTAAGAAAAAGCTAAACTAAAATGAGATTTAAAAGTCAATGCATTATATGAACATATAGGCAAAATAATGCGTAAATAAAAACTATTTTGTGGTCATTTACATGCTCTAATTGTTCTGATGCTGTTCAGATCTTTAATTATATACAATGATACTCTCTTTTATTCTGCACTTTCTTCAATGTTACGATCAGCTATTTAAAAGTATAACTACAGACACAAAGACCAATATCACAGTGCATAATTAAAGCAAATCTAGGCAATGGAGCTGCATGCCATTCAAAAGCAACCATTAGAGGGAGCACAAACACAATGTATTTGACTCAATTTGAGATAGAATTATTTTTAGGATTGAGAATTATAGAAATGAGAATTTGACAACAACTGATAATACAAACTCTAAAGTTGTCAGGCTATGCAAATAATCATAGCGTATATAAACTAACATGTTATTAAGCAAATCTTCAATTGCTAAAAAATGTAAAAGTTTCAGTTGGTTACTGTTTTTTTCTGCTGACTAATCAATATGCAAATTATTTTGATACACATTACAAATGAATCTGTGAAGCAGTCAAATACAATGGGTTTTATATAATAAACATATTAAGAAACAAGTAGGGAGGGTTGCATAATGGGAGGGGGCTGCTGTGCATGGAGGGTTATCAGTCAATCTCATGTTCTGCTGTGTCACTGTGCTGTTAGGCATTTCCTTTATTCTCTTGGCACTGAATGTGTACATGAAAGAGCACACCTGATGACCTGCACACACTGCAAAGAAGCGGACTGCATATTATACAAGCATAGGACAAAGTCCATTATCTTCTTGTGCAACATGAAATAACACACACACAAAAACAACTACACCTGTAATTAACAGCAAATTATGATATTTTATTGTGATTCTAAAGTGCTATACTAAAGTTTGCATGGCGAGCATTAAAAGGTGTCATTTTAAAGATGAGTAGATATTATAATTATTATAATATGATTATTATAATCATATGATAATTACATAATAAATAAATACTAATTGATTCAATGTGTAAAATGCATTCACAGAACTAACAATGACAAATTCAGTGCTAACACTGCCATAAGAAAACGCTTTGCATATGTACCTGATCTTTCTAACAGTAAACTTTGCTTCCTTTGTTGGAACATATTTGCTCTTGCGCCTCCTGCTCTTGGTGGAATTTACATGGAAAACAATGTTTGTGCTTCAATAACTTCCTTAAGACCATGACAAGGCAAGAATCAGTAAAACAAACCTCACAAATGCTGCTAAGGTCAAAGGCCTGGGTGTAACCCAACAAGGAATATGATCTTCAGGAAGCCTTGGAGGAATCCTGACTGTAAAACGATCTGCTACAGTATCTGCCAGAGATCCATAAAGTCTGATTGCAGGCGTAAAAGATAGACTTTTTAAATTTAGTTTTTTTATTTTGAGTATGGTAATTACTGTGTGAAGCTCACATGAAACATGTCAAAATCGACATTGCAAATTTTATGATTTTTTTTTAGTGTAAATACACCCAAACGACTTATAATCACTTTTGACAATGACTCTTATTTATTAATAAATAAATAAAAACAAAATTCATAAAGTATCATTTGCAGAGATAAAATGTAAAAGCTGTGGCTGTAATGGGGCACAGCAGATTTGTAGGTGTTGTTCTTTTTGACCACTAGATGGACACTGTAATTGTTTAAAAAAAAAAAACTTTGAGTAAAAAAAAACTTTTATTATGCGGTTTAGCGAAACTGTGCTTAGCAAAGCTTCCTTTTGCCGTAATCATTACAACTCTATTTCCATTTGTGAGAGACACTGCTGTGCCAGTAGGTGGCGACATGCAACTGTTTATGAGCAAATCATACATTCAGCGAACTAGTTCAAAACACTGATTCATTTAATAAAAAAACAACTGCTTTGTGTTGATTGTCCCCTTTTTAACTGCAGCTATTTTCATTGACAAAGCACAAATAGACAAAATAACTGGCAGTATTGTCTAAAATGTAAGTCACTCAACGCTGACTGATTGTTGAAGTTCAGAACAACAGCACTCTTGCTTGTGTGATATTGCTTAATTATATGATTCTGTTATTTTTTTAATTAATTGTTTCCATGCTGA
This sequence comes from Sinocyclocheilus grahami, assembly GCF_001515645.1. Taxonomy (NCBI): domain Eukaryota; kingdom Metazoa; phylum Chordata; class Actinopteri; order Cypriniformes; family Cyprinidae; genus Sinocyclocheilus; species Sinocyclocheilus grahami. The sequence continues at coordinate 570,388 of NW_015505510.1, read as the reverse complement.
TTTGACAGGTGAAAGTGCTACATGCACATATGATTATGTTATAGACCATTCTGCTGCAGTAGTTCAGATTTTTCACTGGAGCTTCCAAAAATTTTATTTTTAGCAGCAAATTGTAATGCCTCAGTTTATGTGCAGCAGATTAGTTTAGTTAGATTAGTTATTTACTCACCAATAATAGCTAAAAGTTATGTAAGGGATAAAGTACAATTAGCTGGTTGTTATTATGAAATAAACCTCCAACTGGGTGACCAAGCAGGACCTCATAAGGCATAGTGGCAAATTGCAGCACTGGTCTGACTGTTCAGTCAACTGTCCCGAAACTCACTGGCCCTGGGCCATCAGGTGATCCTTTATTGTCCTAAGCTAATTGAACTGGTATTAGTCATCTCTCTGTGAGTCACTTTGCAGTACATTCCTATAGTGTGTGCATGTGTGACAGAGCACATCTGACTCTTTCCAAGATAACTAGTAGATTACGACCATTGTGCAAGGAATTCAGAGTACTTAGAACTTCATCTGAACAAAGAATTTCACATCAGCCTGATTCTAGGCCAGTGATCACCACCCTGTCATGTACCCAGTGTCTTTATGATTCACAGTTTTCCGCGTAATCATGAACACCTTCCAGACTACTCATAGACTGACATACTCTTTATCAGGGCAATGGAGATGTGTCATGGTTCAGTTATCAATGAGGTGTTTTGTTCTCTTGCTGAACTCAGCTATATAACTGTGACACAGTGGAATCGCACTCTCCCTCCCTCTCGCTCTCCTTGGAAATCCCATAAGTGATGAGGACTTTGTTTTATTAAAGGCATAGTCAGCCCAAATTGTCAAATCTGTCATTAATTACTCATGCAATTCCCAACTTGTTTGTTTTGCAGAGCACAAAAGTAAAAATTTTAAAGACTTTTTAATCAGTTCATGTGACCACATCTGTCAAGCTCCATAAAGAACAGAAACACTGCAAGGCACAGTGGACATATCATAGAGGTTTTTTTTAAAAGTCTGTACATGAGCAGAGGCTAGACAGAAGAGTTTTTTTCAGATGTGGCCACTATATGAACTGGCTACGTTTGCATGCATAATGCAGTTAGAGCAGTACTGCGGTTAAGTTGGAGCTCATGTAAACAGGATACTGTGATTACGTTAGTGTGATTATGCTTATAATCTGAGTAACCATAATTGCAGTAAAATGCACATTTTAATCACACTTATATGAGAGTGTATATGCTTTAATCGCATTTATTGCACTCTTGCCAAAGTGTGCTTTTTTATTAAAGAAACAGAAATGATAATGTACAAACACTTTCAGAGAGCATTATAGAGCAGAACATTGACAGAAATGTACTATTTACAGAAAATTTCACATGTACCACCAAACAAGAGGAAAAAAACTGAGGAAAAGCAAAATGAATGAATAAATTTAATGAAAATAAAATAAATATTATTTATAGAATGAATATATAGGTCAAATAAAATGAAAACATTGATAAGAAGAGGAAAGCACGCTAAACCTCATTAATTGAATTCTCAAATTGTTTCAAGAATTTGACACAGTTTTATTACTAGTTAAGCAGCAAGTGTACATGTGCTAGTGCTGCATACGAATGAGGTAGGTTTATTACTCTAGAACATTTTTGCATTTGTCAAATGAAATCAGCAACAAACAGTATTTGAATTAAACATTTAATGTTATAGTTTGGGGAACAAGTGAACAGGTACAGATAAAACCACATTTATTAGTGAGTAATCAAAGTAGCCTTGAAAAGCAGGATTGAAAATTGGGGTTTGCCTGTGTCATGTAAACTTATCTTAATCCAAGTAATTCCTCACCCTGACTAATGGTATACACGTAAACATAGCCATTGTATAGAAACTGCAGTGTAAAGGTACTTCAAAAATGTCAACCGTTTTGTTCCATAGACACAGTATGTAGGCTTCGAACGACGTGAGGCTAGACAAATAATGACTATGCATTTAATTGCATCATCCTCCACAGCTCAACATGGTAGTTAACCAGAACAAAAGTTCACTTGGCAGCACCTTCCACAAAAAGTTCCAGCTTTTCACTTTCTGTTTTGTAATTTTTCAAATAACCTGACACTCAGCGAGTTAATGGTTAATCCCACCAAAGCCATGGTGCTAATGTGCACAGCGCAGCATGTTAACGTTCTCTTTAAAGTCCGGCTTAGCAATATGGCATGTGGGAGTTTGACTCAATGAGCCTTTATGAGGGATGGAGGCCATGACTGAAGATGCCGTCTTAGTTCCAAAAGAAGCCGTTGCTGGCAGTGTTGTCTTGTGATAACCCCTGCTTTAAGACAAATAAGTGTGTCCTCAGCACTCTGGATTGTGCAATAAGAGCAGCAGAGATGACCTGCAAGTGTGGGACGTTACATAACCCATGAAAAAAAATTAGCTTCTGATGAGCAACAACTTCTAGACTGATCAACAACAGAGACTTTGGCCCTCACTTGAAAACCATGTTAGTGTGCACAAAGGTCTTTTGATACACTATTCCAACTATTCCAAAGGTCTTTTGATACACTATTCCAACTATTCCAGTTGTGCCACAAGCATGGTTTTCAAAGTATTGTCTGTATAACGCAGGAAATCACATGTTGCGTCTGTGAATAAGGGTGTGGCTTGGCTGTTTTCGCTTTTTTGAAGTCTACTTGACATCCGTCAATGAATAGGGAAGTGAAACCTGATTCAGCCAAGTCTGTGCAACTGTCAACAACATAGACTGTACTTAAAGACAGTTTCTTGTACACATTGTTATAGTAGAAATTGCCTCTTAAGGATTTACGTAATGCTGCCATTGTATTCCTTGTATATCGCCTGTTCCATGTAGTGTTTGTTTAGTTTTATATCTAAGATATCTTCCTCGATCACCTTGGCTATATTCAATTATGCATTTGATAAACATTTCTCAATGTTGTATCTCTGTTTTTCACAGGGTGAAAAGAGCTCGGACCATCTCAGAGGACAATAACCTTTTGGAAGAAAAGAATATTGCATTTTTAATGCGTGTGCTTAAAATAAACTTTAAGATAACTTTGCTTGTACATCCTCTAGAGTATAAAAATAAAAAAACTTTTTACTTCATCTATACTAGACAAATAGCAGCATTTGTCTGATTTAAGGGAAACAGCGCGTAATATTTCAACAATGCCAACTTGGCTTGATACAGAAACTTGGTATGGTGGACTTCTAACCAGGCAGAAGAAACATGGCTCTCTATCTCTAAGCGATCATCAGTTGTGCCTTTATTTCTTCATGACACGTGGATGGATTTAGACATTGTTCCACTGCAGTCGCCATCCATTTCCTACTTATATCAGTGACATTCTAGGTCTCGGATAATGATATGTCCAAGAAAGAAGAGGCCCATCAAAGATGAGGATTTCTCTGCCATTGTGGTGCCCTCCATGAGGGGTCATGGTTACTTGGATTACACAGTTGAAAGTCATCCCTTTAGAGCCATGCAGATCATGGATGAGCTCCGCCATCATGAGTTGCTCTGTGATCTGGTGCTACATGTAACTTACAAAGACAAGATAGTAGATTTTAAGGTAAGAGATATGGAATTTGGTTGCAAATGTGCAAGAATGCTTGAATAGCATGTTTAAAAGGATCAATGCCATAGAAAAGCTGTTTTATTCTACTTAAAGTGCCATGAGACTTTCTATTTCAGCACAGGTCCGTTTTTTTTTGTTTTTTTTTGCTTTAATTGAATTAAGTATCTCACAGTTAACAACTGCATAATGGAGAACAATGTTAATAGACAGTATTTTTAGGTACTTAGGTTTTTCGGGCCTATTTTGGTTGACTGGGTTTGAGTCAACATCACAGACTTTTTCCATGCACTATACAGTGCTCGGCTACATTAGTATCTCAGTTATTCATAAGACTGTGTGGCCTTGACCTGTGAGAAAGCACTGTCTCATAATTGATTATACATGACTAACAGCTTTGAAATATTTTGCAACAAATATTTATTACGTAAAGATTTCTAGATTTACAGAGAGGTGGATTATACATTTAAGTCCAGTGTGAACAGATTAAACTACTTACATTTGTGAATCAGTACTCAAAAGTTATTAAAAATGTAAAACAGCATTCATATGCACTAGAGTTCATAAGTTTAAGGCTAGTCATTTTTTCCCCCCAGTTTTTTTAAGGAAGTCTCTGCAAACTTACCACTGTTGCATTTATTTATTCAAAAGTGGAGTAAAAGCAGCAATGTTGTATAATATTATTAGATTTTAAAATTACTATTTTAATATTGTGTTAATGTAATTTATTCCTGTGATGGCAAACCAGAATTTTCAGCAGTCATTACTCCAGTCTTCAATATCAGATGATTCTTCAGAAATCATTATAATATGCTAATTTATTGTTCAAGAAACATTTTCTTCCCAGGAGTCTTTAGGTTCAAAAGAACAGCATTTATTTGAAATAAAAATATTTTGCAATACTGTAAATGTCTTTAACTTTTGATCATTTTAATGCACCCTTGCTGAATAAAAGTATTTAACTTACCGACCTCTGAATGGTAGTGTATATTTTCTATGCAAAGTACAAAAGCAAACATTATTATAAAATTAAATATTACACAAAACAAAAGCATTAAATTATTGCTATAAAAGGTGTAATTTATTATGTGCTTCAAAAAATATGTTTGTGCATTCTTCATATTGTACATTCTAATGTTTATAGGTTTTAGTGTTTTATTTTTTGTTTATTTAGACAGAATTTTAATATTATCCATTTATCAGGTATTGCCCTTAACAATACAAAAAAGGAGCTTATTATATCAGTTAGATTTAATATCAGCACATCCCTTTTCTTCTCTAGTATTTAGTATAGTAAACTACATAACGTTCACTGCTTGAATATCAAGAAACAGGTTCAGCGTGTAATAGTTATTTTTAATGTGGTATGTCCCTGGCACTGCAAAGATACAAAGATAAATTGTCCTCATTACAAGTGTGGAATTATGTTAGTACATGTTAAGGCATTTGATTGTAATTACGAGAACACGGCACATACAGCTCTCATGATTTAGTTTCAGGTGTGTCCTGCCTGTTTTTTTTACCCCAGGTGCATAAACTGGTGCTGGCTGCCTGCAGTCCTTACTTCAAAGCCATGTTCACCAGTAACTTCAAGGAATGCCATGCCTCGGAGGTCACCCTGCGAGACGTGTGCCCTCAAGTCATCAGCCGCCTCATTGACTTTGCCTACACCTCCCGTATAACAGTGGGCGAGAAGTGTGTTCTTCACGTCCTCTTGACTGCGATGCGCTATCAGATGGAAGAGGTGGCCAAAGCATGCTGCGATTTCCTCATGAAGAACCTGGAGCCATCAAATGTCATAGGCATCTCGAGATTTGCAGAGGAGATCGGCTGCATCGATCTTCACCTTCGCACACGAGAGTATATCAACACTCACTTCAATGAGGTGCGTGCCCCATGGACTCCGTTCACCGAAGTGTCAGTTAGCAGTGATCGATAGTTGCCACCTGCTGTGCTCTCTTAAGTAACTACTACTCAACCATTGACCTGTAACAGTTAGTCTATGAATGAATGAAGGCTATAGAGAATGGCACTGTGTAGCTAATTGCTTTGTCAGTGGAACTCAGGTCTGTCTTGCAGATGGATATTGATTCATATAAATTATCCAGCTGTCAAATGATTCAGGAATTACAGAAATTGTTCACCCAAAAACGATTATTTTAGCATCGTTTGCTCTACAACCCGCAAATGGATGGGGAAGTCGTGGCCTAATGGTTAGAGAGTCGGACTCATAACCCAAAAAGGTTGTGGGTTCGAGTCTCGTACCGGCAGGAATTGTAGGTGGGGGGAGTGAATGTACAGTGCTCTCTCCCACCTTCAATACCACGACTGAGGTGCCCTTGAGCAAGGCACTGAACCCCCAACTGCTCCCCGGGCGCCGTAGCATAAATGGCTGCCCACTGCTCCGGGTGTGTGTTCACTGCTGTGTGTCTGCACTTTGGATGGGATAAACGCAGAGCACTAATTCCGAGTATGGGTCGCCACACGTCACTCACTCACTCACTCATTATTTTCTTTCTTCATTCGTAAATGGAAAATGAGGGATGTTAGGTAGAATGTGCAAGCTGCTCTTTTCCATACAAAGAAAATGGATGGTGATTCATACTATCATGCTCAAAAATGACCAAAGTAAATGTGGTCCACACAACTCCAAGCAATGGACCCTTTAACAGACTGCATTTCTTCAGTTATTAACATCATAAATCCAGCACTGAATGTTTTTATTTTTTCACTTAAAAAAAAAATGAAATGTATACATTTTATTACCTTGGTGTTAAATTACAGAAAACTAGTTAACACTTTTTCCAATGTTTATATATGTATATATTAGTGCTGTCAAATGATTAATCGCATCCGAAATAAAGGTTTTGGTTTATGTAATATATGTGTGTGTACTGTGTATATTTATTATGCATATATAAAGACACACATACATCATATATTTTGAAAATATTTATATGGATATATTTATATTCATATAAATTATATAATAATATAAATATATTTAATATATAAACATAATATATTTTTCTTAAATATATATACATGCATGTGTGTGTATTTATATATACTTAATAAATATACACAGTACACACACATGTAAACAAAAACCTTTGTTTTGGATGCGATTAATCATTTGACAGCACTAATACATATATGCTGTATGTGCTCAGAACTATGTGCTTCTGAGAAACCCTGAAATGTGAAAAGGGTCCATTGCTAAAATCCTTGTTCATTGCTTATCTTCCCTCCTGCAAGAGTTTCTATATTGTTAATCTTTTTTTCTTTTTTTAACCATCCTGTTCTTGCCATTAAAATAGGCTTTGGTGGCTAAAAATTAAGAAAAGGAACCCATAACTTGGTGTCAGTGATGTCCAGAGTCACAGTTTTTGAATTAAAAATGAGCAAGAATGAGATTTGTTAGCTCTCTTAAGGATTTTTAGAAATCACATTAGAAAATGACATTAGAAAAACATTCAATTTTCAATATGGTCAATTGGCTATCACCAATAGTGTAGCCATGTATAAAGCATGTTCACACAGAAGCCACTTTCAAACAAAAATTTCATTCTGTTGGTCAAAGTGGTGAATCTGCATGGCCATTGAACCCATATGTCCATATATGCATGTATATTTTTCCTTGTCACAGGTAACCAAAGAGGAAGAGTTCTTCAGTTTGTCCCATTGCCAGCTGCTGGAGCTGATCAGTCAGGACAGTCTAAAGGTGCTCTGTGAGTCCGAGGTCTACAAGGCCTGCATCGACTGGGTTCGCTGGGATGCGGAAAGCCGAGCGCAGTACTTCCATGCCCTCCTCAACGCGGTCCACATCTATGCCCTGCCACCCACATTCCTCAAAAGACAACTGCAGTCCTGTCCCATCCTCAGCAAGGCCAACTCTTGCAAGGACTTCTTGTCCAAGATCTTCCAGGACATGGCTCTTCGAAAACCCCTGCCGCCCGCTCCTCATCGTGGGACGCAGCTCATCTACATAGCAGGAGGTTACAAGCAACACTCTCTGGACTCTCTGGAAGCCTTCGACCCACGGAAGAATGTCTGGATAAATCTAGCTGACATGGGATGTCCTTGTAGCGGGCTCGGGGCGTGCGTGTTGTTCGGGCTCCTTTATACGGTCGGGGGACGGAATCTCTCTCTGCAGAACAACATGGAGTCTGGATCTTTGTGCTGCTACAACCCCATGACTAACCAGTGGACCCAGCTGGCTCCGCTCAACACGCCCAGAAACCGAGTGGGTGTCGGGGTCATTGATGGCAGCATTTATGCCGTAGGGGGTTCACATGCCTCTACACATCACAACAGCGTTGAGAGGTGAGGCTGAGACAGGAAGAAAACTCGAAAAGGTTTTGTGTTGTCTCTTTTTTACGATGTAGGGTTTTTCCCCTTTATATTATATTTCCTTTCTATTATACATATGCTAGCGGAATCAAAACATTAGCACAGTGCAGAGTGACAGATTAAAACTTGGTTGAAGGAGTTTGTATTACACTGAAGACTGCGTCGCACACCTGTCCGAACATTCACACAGAACGTTTTGTACGAGATAAAAATGAAATCTTAGCAGAAAGGTTGTGTTACACGCTACACTTGTGATACGTCCCTCATCGGTTACAGGAAGTGTTTTGATTTGAAACAAGTGCCTTCCATCAGAATGTAAAGATCATTTTGCTCAGTTCTTTTCAGAGCAGTCACTCTTGACTAACAAGCTCCAGGCAAATCTGTTTCATAATGTACATTCCACAGCACAGAGTCAGGTTAGGCCTTTCAGGAGAAACACATTTCTCCACAATAAGTGTAATGATATAAATATTTAATATTTATTAGACAAGTAAGCACAGTGACAGATCAGGTAAGAAGACCTTACTTGAACTTTACAGTATTTATAGGCTTTCATCAGTAACTCAAAACGAAAGCGACATGTTGTTAAGTACTGTGTGACAGTGCATCTAAATAGCACAATTGAAAGGAGGGACTCTTGTATTGTGAGAACTAAGGTGGTTGCTATATTTACCATGAAAAGGTTATTGGAACATAGCATTTTCATAAGGAAGCAAACTACTGTGACCTAACTACATTAATAGTCTTGCTAATGATGAGAAATGAGCAAATTATCTTTAATTAGTCTTGGGGGGGAAATGTCTAAATGACTTTGCTGCAAATTACAAAAAAAAATTATTTTAATTTATTCAAAAATATTGTACAGAATGCAAAATTACATGAATAATTAAGTTATGGTAAACAAAATTAAGACATGAATGTACAACAATGAAAAATAAATTTATGTATGGACACTATCGTTAAAAATTTTTATTGAGAGAAGTCTCTTATGCCCACCATTTATTTAATCTAAAGTACAGTAAAAACTGTAATATTGTGAAATATTATCATTTAAAATGGTTATATGCAATTTATTTCTGTGATGGAAAGATTAATTTTCAGCAGACATTACTCTTCAGTGTCACATGACCCTTCAGAAATCATTCAAAAATGCTGATTTTTTATTTTTATTATTATTTATTTATTATTTTTTTGCTCCAAAACACTTCAGGATAGATATATTTTGCAACATATACTTTGTGATCAGTTTAATGCATTCTTGCTGAGTAACAATATTAATCTCTTTTAAAAACAAGATAAATTTAAGCCAGAAAACATAATATGTAAGTGGCATAACCTCATTAACTACATTAATTGTCTTGCTAATAATGATAAGTGAACAAATTATCTTGACTTATCTTTAATTATTTTTGCTTATAAAGGGGTGAAATGTCTAAATGACTTTGCTGCAAATTACAAAATGAGGATATTTTACTTTCTTCAAAAGTATTGTACAGAATGCAAAAGTACATGAATAACTAAGTTATGGAAAACAGAATTAAGACATTGAACTTACAACAAAGAAAAATACATACGTATATAAAAATACATATATGCATTTATTTAATCAAAAGTACAGTTAAAAAACGGTCATGTTGTGAAATATTATTATAATTTTAAATTAATTTATTTCTTTGATGGAAAGATGAATTTTCAGCAGCCATTACTCTTAAAGGGGTTATATAATGCAATTTAAATTTTTCCTTTCTCTTTGAAGTGTTACAAGCTCTTAGTGCATAAAGAAGATCTGTAAAGTTCTAAAGTCTCAGATCCAAAGAGATATTCTTTATAAAATTTAAGGGTCAACCACGCCTACCTAAAACGGCTCGTTCTAACACGCCCCCACATGTCTATGTCACGATGTGGGAAGATTTGCATAACGCCGCCCAAATGTTCACGCAAAGAAAAAAGGCATAACTTTTATTCTCGCTGTAGTATTGTTGTTGCCGCCGCCATGTCGTGAAGACGTTGTGTGTTACGTTGTGAAAGCAAAACTACTTTGGTTGGCCTTCCAAAAGAGGACGATATCTGCTTCTCATGCCTAGAGCTGATCCGTGCTGGTCGCTGAGGAAATTCATCAACTTCGCGCTGTGGATCGCCGGATCGGCTTTCACCGTGGACGAAGCGGAGTCCAGCCCAGGGTCGTCACACGTGGTTGCCGCAAGTCTGCCGGCCGCTCCTTCATCGAATCCGCTGGCCGTGCCGTCCTCAAGCCCGCCGGCCGTTCCTCACTCTAGCCCGCCGGCCTCCGCTCACTCTAGCCCGCCGAGTGTTTCGTTGTGAAAGCGAAACTACTTTGTTTGGCCTTCCAAAAGAGGACACACCTAGAAATCAGTGGTTAAGTTGTATTTACAACACTGTTCCAGAACAGTTCAACCCAAATATTCAGATGTGTGCAGCACATTTTATGGAGGACTGTTTCCTGATCCTGGGAGAGTAGACTACAATGCCGGCTGTTTGGACTCACAGACTGCAAGTGTTTCAGAAAGGCGGGGCATAGAGGAGAAACAATAATGTACAGTATGTGGAAAATAATGTGTTTTTTTAAAGCTTCAACCGCATAAACACATTTCATTACACCAAATACACAAAATAATGTTCTTTTTAGCAACATCATATGACCCCTTTAAGTGTCACGTGATCCTTCAGAAATCATTCTAATATGCTGATTTTATTTTTTTTTGCTCAAGAAACATTTCAGGATAAACATTTTTGTAACATACTTTCTGATCAATTTTATGCATTCTTGCTGAATAAAAGTATTAATCTCTTTTAAAAACAAGATAAATGAACTATCTCATGATACCTCATTAACTATCTTTTATTTCTTGTTTTAACTGGATTTGTGGAGTTTTTGAAAAGCTTTCTAGTAGACGAGCACAAGTTCAGATTCATAACAGAGCCATGTGAATCCTATTGAGGATAATTTATGACTGAGTGAGCAGCTCAAATCGAAAGTTAATCTGTCCAGGAATGCAGGGAGAGACAGTACGTGTATTCTATTTAGGAATTAGAGTTAGACGCAAATTCAAACAATGAACGTCGATAGATCATCTGCAATTTCAAAGATGTGTGAAATTCAAGACTCAGAAGAGACAGAATCTCTTGGGTCAGTAACAGTAGCTGTCTTCACAAGCTTTTAAACTGAGATATTGCATTGTTGGCAGGTTAAATGCAACCTCTTCTTGCTGAAGGCTGTTTTTTTAAACTGGGACATTTTGTTGGTCCACTCATGGGAATTGCTTGCATTTATGATTGGTATTTGGCACTAGATATCATTGTTTGGAATAAAGGAAAACACATTCTTGAAGTGATGAGCCTGAGACATTTAGAAAGAACGATTGAAATCTCTTTTGTATTGACGTCCTCATTGCTGTTTCTAGGAAATCATATTCCTTGACGACAATATCTTAACTGGTTTGTAAGGATTTCCTGCTTATTGTTTTCACAGGTATGACCCAGAGACAAACCGCTGGACATTTGTGGCCCCTATGTCAGTGGCGCGGCTGGGGGCCGGTGTCGTCGCGTGCGGGGGAAGTCTGTATGTGGTTGGAGGATTCGACGGGGACAACCGATGGAACACGGTTGAGCGCTATCAACCAGACACGAACACCTGGCAGCACATGGCACCTATGAACACAGTTCGGAGCGGTCTCGGTAAATATACTGCACCATTTATCAAACTAATGAGTTGGAACTGTTTTCTTTTACTTGACATGTTAACCGCACATGATGTACTGCGTGAATGGTGCGATTATATAAAAGTGACTAAAGGGAACAATATGAATATATGAGAACAAAAGACCACATCATATCTAATCATCTAGTCATTTTTCAGCATGTTGTTACAACCTGCAACAACATAAAACACCATTAAAGTTGAAACATAATACTGTACTCTTCTGTTTGTATTGTCAGCTCTTCTCCTGTTATTACCTTCAAAAAATTAATCACTTTTTATATTTCTCATTTGTAAGTCACTGTAAATAAAAGTGTCTGCTGAATGAAATAAATCTGAATCAAACAACATAAAACTTTTTAAGTAAACAAAAATACAAAAATCCTTCCATTCTTAAGTTAATCAATAAAAAAGATGAATGAAACTATTTAAAAAAATGTCCATGATGGTGACTGCACTTCTAGGAATGCCTACTTCTCAGAGCTGCTTGACCCTGCAGCTAACACAATAATCTGTAATTGCTAAAACTGTGGCATAGTCACTCAATAATTCATATCAGAAGAGTTTAAGAATTAGCTGTGCAGTCAACATAATGACGTGCAGGGTTCAGCAGCTGTGCATTGTGCATTTCATGCAGGAATGAAAATTCTGCCATGATTTATAAACCCTTATATTGTTCCAAAACTGTATTTTTTCTTCTATTTAATAAAAAAGCCAGTTAAGTTTTAAAGAATGTTCAAATTGCTTATTCCACACAATGAACATGGATGGGGACCAGGAGCTGTCCAGCTCAAAAATAAGCATCATGAAAGTAGTGGATACATACACTACCAGTGAAATGTTTGGAATAAATAAGATTTTTGTAATGTTTTGCTCATTTTAGTGGTCAGTTATTATTGGGACTCAAATAGTTTTTTATTATTACGAATGTTGGAAATGGATTTTAATGCTTAATATTTGACCAGCATTTATTTGAAACATAAATATTTTGTGACATAAATGTATTTGCTGTCATATCACATGAATTTAATGCATCCTAAAAAGTATTAATTTTATTATTTCTTTAAATCTTACTTTCCACAAACATTTGAATGCCAGTGTATAACATTTTCCACAAAAATATGAAACAGAATTGATAATAATCAGAAATGTTTCTTTAGCACCAAATCAGCATATTAGCATGATTTCTAAAGGATCATGTGACACTGAAGACTGGAGTAATGATGCTGAAAATTCAGCTTTGCCCTCAAATAAATAAATTACATTTTAAGATATATTAAAATAGAAACTCTATTTTCAATTGTAATATTTCACATTACTGTTTTTACTGTATTTTTGATTAAATAAATGCATCCTTGTTGAGCATAAGAGACCTCTTTTGACCAATAGTGTTTATTCCAAGTTTTCTGAAGCTATATGGTAGCTGTGTGTGAGTGTTTGTATGTAAGTTACACAATGAAAATACTGTTTGGAATTGTTGACATACTTGGTCACCATTCACTTTAATTGTATGGCAGGGAGCGCCATACCGGACTGTACTAAGAAAAAAAGAAAATACTTCAGATTTTTTGTATTAATGAAATAATCACTAGTTGATATGCACTAAGCTGTCTGGTGTGTATATGCAACAGATGACGCCACAACAATTTAAATATGCTGCTTCTACAGTAAGTAGTTAAAAACTAGTTACTAACATTCTGTACCAAAAAAATGTTCAACACCTATGTTTTACTGCCAAATTATATGTAATATCTAATTTATTTAACATTTATATAATGAAAGGTTTTCCTCAAAATCTTTCAGTTGCTGAACATAATGAATGATGGGATATGCTTAGCCTAGATATCTAGTGTCCGTTAAAGCCACTGAGCTTTGGGATTATTCAGACCTGGGACAGTCTTGTGCACTTTGTAGTGGCCAAGAGAGCAAGTGTGGGTATAGGAACAGGCCCTTGGTACTGTATGAAGTGATGTACTGTACAGTAAATTGACATGATTTTAATGCAGGTGTTCTATATCGTTCAGTTGTTCAAATTATATTTGACGAATACTTGGATTGATCACTAAATAGCTTTTTTAATTCATTTCAATCTTACTCACAGACATTTCAGAACGTTACGTTCTTATTCATTGCATAAAGAACCTTACGCGTCCCTGCCTGAAAAAAATGGAACATTCCACAATTTATTCCAGGGAAAGACTGACAGTTTTTTGGGTCATGAAGCAGCTGTTCAAATCAGCGTCTCACCCTCCCTCCGCGGGAATAAGAAATTAGTACATTTGAGATTAGATAACCAAGATTTAAACTTGCGGAGCGCAAGCAAATACACATTTCGGAATGCAACATACGGATAATACTAATAATAAGGGTTATTTTGCATATGTAAAGCAATGTTTATTTATATTTTCTAAATTGTCAGTATTTCAAATAAAAATGTGAACTATTCTTAACCTAAATTCACTGTTTGGTCAATATTTGTAAGTTATAGTTAATCCTAAAATGTTTTATAAAACCATAATTTGTATTTTCTTTGGAAAAGCTCGAACTTAAAAGGTGTTGTTTACCTTGCATGGCCAGTTGTTTTGTCATTTATGATGAATGTCTCAGCTGAAACACTATGGGCACATGCCACCTCTTATGCCAATCATTTCTCATCAATTATTCAGATGGGAATGACTTCCGCTTGCAAGATTACAGTTCTTTTGCCTCTGGGACTTGCAGTGAGTACCAGGCAGCCACAAGATATGTATATTTCACTCAAGATGGTGGCACAATTGTATGCATATCAGCGTATCTGTGCAGTTAGTACTTGGCGGTGAGAATTGTAAGGCACTGTTGCATGCTGATACTGTAGAGTTTGGCATGAGAATGAATGAATAGTGCATGAGAATCGAAAAGGATGAGGGATAAAGTTGTGAATTAATGTGAGAAAACCCTTGTGTATTAATATGAAAATCCAAGGTATTTATTTAATATTAATACAGCAACAATATGAGTCACAGTGGAACAAATGCTAAATAAATTAGGATTTGCATGCCTAATTCTCTCTCTCGCTCTCTTGCTCTCACTCCCTGCCACTGTCTCTGCATGAGAACAGCTGCAGATGACCACTCTGCCTAAGTGGATAAAAACTATAATGCAATCCCTAGAGACACGAGGACATTGGTCAATTGGAGTTAGTTTAGATAAAAATTTAACCTGGATAATCGCTGCTGCTGTCCCTGTTGACGTCTTCTCTCCTGCACACTTTCTCTTTGCTGTTTACTAGTAATCAATTGAGTTATATCAGAAGAGAGAAAGCAGACCATGGTTTTAAACCAGGTTGTAATATATGAACGTAATATATGACATGTTTCCAACAAGTAGAAAAACCACTAAAGATAAATTGTTCTTTTAGAGATCTTTTATTTGATCCTCATCTCCTTTAATCTTTCATTCTTTAAAAATGTAAAAGTATAGCAGAGTTCACACCTCAACTATAACAATAATGACACAGAGCAATGTTATTGCTGGAATGACTTCCAAAATGAGTTTTTCCAGCTGATGAAAGATGAAAACAATGACAGCCAATCAGGGTCCAATTAGTGCGCTTATAATAAACATAACGTTATCATGCATTGATGTAGACGCTAATATGTTTATTATTATAGTTATTGTTGTTGGTGAGAATGGGCCTTAATGTTGGGTTCCATTTAACATACTTTGGAAATCGGATGTCGGAGCTGATGTCGAACCCGTGTTGACCATGTTCCAGTGCACAAGTAAGAAAACCAAGATGGACGCATCAATTGTTAGCTATATTAGTACATAAAATACTGCCAAAATAATAACGTGGAAGTATCATGTTCACAGATCAAGGTTGGATATTGTATGCACTGTAGAGTTTATGCTAATAAACAATATATTTCTACTTTCTCACTACCATTTATATGCTGAGCTGCCATTTTGGATTCTGAAGTCGAGGTTGTTGTGGGTTTTACTTGAGGTGGCGTTCCAGTTAAAAGCTCCTACAGGGAACACGGAATACGAATTGAATGCATATGGAACGCTCCACAAAACCCTCTGCAAAACACGCTTAATTCTTCAGATGCTGGTCATCAACAATACTGATAAAATTTGACATATAAATCAAAGCACATAAGAGATGACCTTGACTGATGTATACCCACCTTGGTCATTTCCAAGATAGATATGTGTGCGTCTAAACATTGCCGCCTGAGCGGTACCTGTTAACACTTACATCGCCCTCAGTTTGTGCAAACCTGCTCTGTTAGACAGTAAGGCGTGCGGGGTCCCGCAAGGCCCTAATAGGGATCATATGTGGAGTCAGCATGTAGACAGAATCCAAGACCTCTGGCTGTGCAGAAAAACCCTGTCAGCAGCGGATCCTGGCCAGCCAAATGGCTAAAAGGCTGAGATTTGATTTGATGACTTTGCACCTCTACCTCCTCTTTGCACTTAATCTTTTTTCTCCTCTGTTGTCTAACCTGTGGTGCCGAGGTGGTCGAAGATGAGCTGTCTGCTGCAGGGTCCTAATCTAATATAATTATGGCTTCTCACCAAATCATCCCAGTGGAATCATCCGCAGTCTTTGGTTTCTCTGTGTAACGGCCAGTGAGATACGGTAATGGTGAGTGCTTGGACGAGGAGGCTACTAAGAAGAGACAGAAATGGTTTTGAATGTCCACATTAAGTGTCCAAGCTCTTTCCAGTAGAGACAACACACTCAAGGTGCGTGCGACACAAAGTCCAGCCTCAGATATCGTTTTAAACCTGCTTTACTAACTTGATACCTTTCTTGCTTTTGATTGGCTGCTCTTTCTAAAGCATCATGACAGTATTATGTGATATCTAATAGACATTTTAAAGGCTATTGTTGAGATTCATAATACGTAAATCAATGCATACAGACACGCTGTGTTCACCAGCAGCTTTGTTGTTGTGTTTTGCTCTGCAAAGCCTGTTTCTCACATGTACTGTAATGCTAAGGGTCTGCTTTGTCTGTGTGGTATAACACTATGAAACATTACGGATTATTAAAAAATTTCGTATAAATAAATGACAGTCATTTTGATTAAACATTCAAAAATATGTACACTTATTCACATGTGATGACCACTAGCCTAAGTAAACACTTAAAAAACAAAAGTTCCTTGATTGCTGCAGGTAAAATGTTTCGTGCTACAAACTCCTCGATTTTTTGTGAAACTCGCCGCTTGAATCCAAAATGTAATTTATGTGATTCAATGAGGCATGTCTGTCCCTCCAAAATATTAGATATTTAGAAAACTTCAGTTGTAAACAGAAGTAGATTTATTGTAAATGTGAGGCTTTATATAAAAATACATTTTTTATTAAGCACTACAGATATTATACTCTGACTAACATAACGAAAAAACGAAAACTTCCGAACACAGAAGTCAGTGTACCTTGCTGATGTTTTAATACATCCGTCACTGTATCCACCTTATTTTTCCTGTAAGAGTGGGTGCGGCCATTTGTAAATTTTATGTGCGAGGCTTCCAGTGTCATCCACTTCCAGCTATTTTTAACTGTACACAACAGCTTGTTTTGCTGCTTGATATTGCAAACTGATGTGTCTTACCGTATTGCTTTAATGTATTATCTTAATTATGAACATAGTGGTTTGTAGTGCAAACAGTTTTAACGTTTACTGCACTTTGTTATTCTTCTCGCTGTTCCCCTACAGTGGCTAAAGAACCGGACGTCTTGCACATTCACAGAACAAGACTTACTTCCACGTTAAAAAATAAGGTGGATATGAACTACAGAACACTCTGTGCAGGAATTAAAAATTTTGTGTTTTAGTCGGTGAATAACAAACTTATGATTTTGCTTGTTTTCATCATTAAAAAATGTATAACTGAGCTTGTAACAAAATGTAGTATACATACATACATACATACACACATATATATATATATA
>NW_015505510.1:541895-551757 GCF_001515645.1 Sinocyclocheilus grahami | reverse complement strand
TATATATATATATATATATATATATATATATATATATATATATATATATATATATGTGTGTGTGTGTGTGTGCGCGCACATGACACCTCTGACTGAGTACACCTTTAATAAGACCTGTTGTTCATCAAATCTTCTCAAACGGATGCCATTGAGATGATGGGTTTCTCTACCAGGGTAGAACGTTTACAGAAAGGATAAACAGTGGCTGAGGCTATAATCTAGTGTCGAAAGAGTAGGACATGTGTGGATTACTGTCTTTCTATCCCTCTCTGTATCTCTCCTCTGCTCTCTCGGCACCTCATGACATTTCTAATTGAGTTAAATCTCATTATTCACGGCAGGCTTTGGGTCTGACACCGCATGCATCCGTATGTCTCAAAACAGATCACCCTTACTTACCACTGTGGTTAGCTCTCTGCCTGTCGGTTGAAAGAAGAGATGGATTGGTTACTCCACTGAGAGTGCTTCCTTTACTTTTCCCAGACTTCTCTCCCCTCAGCATTCAATTGAGAATATGTCCTCAAGTGAGTTTTAACACACAGAAACACTCTGAATATGTTAATGTTTTCCAGAGAAATCTGTGAATGAAATTAAAAAATAAATTCTTTAAATCCTGTGTTGGAAATCGGCTTCCATAATATCTTACCTTTGCATCTTTGTATCGCACAAGTGCAACTTTCTCTCACAATCTAACTTTCTCCCAACTGCAACTTCATTTCTCATAGCTCCGACTCTATATCTCATAATGACTTTTTTCTAATTGAATGTTCATACAAATACTTGCTTTATTATTTACTCAGAGGCTGAAACAGGCTTCCGTAGAGATTTCTTATTCTGAGATATGAGAAGGGAGAGATTTATGCAGACATCTCCTTTTAATCTCGTTGCTATTTCAGGGAAGCAATTGAGAAATTAAAGAGATCTCATTTGTATTCTTCATTCCTGTGAGATTCTTGTCTGTTTAAAAAAGTGTTTGTGAGTTTAAACCACTCAGGCAAACAGACACTATTTCTCTCATTAGGGTTATACCACTGTTTGTTTTAAAATACGGCTTTATGTGTGAACGATGAAGACTCCTGTTTGTGAGGAAAGAGCGTATTGTAGGGTTTTTGTGAAGTGCTGTCAGGAGTACTCCAGTGTTAACGGCTGAAGAGACGAGACCTGGCCCTTTGTACTTCTCGCTGTCTGTAGTTTGTACACATGCTGTGTGTGTAAGGGAATGGGGGCGGGGGACCACGGAGGCCCTGAAAAGGGTGGATCAGAAACTCTACAGCACTGGCTCAGGGCAAGACTGTCAACAATGTGTATTTCACCCCATTGAGACAAAACACACAGGCCTACAGCAGGGAACTTCATTCAAATCACTTCAGAGACATCTGCTTGTAATGTTTGTCAGTGTGTGAACATGTCACAGCAAGGACTGGTGGAAAATAGTCTAATGTTTCCTTAAGATAGCATGAAAGTTTGTTTGAATTAATTTTATTATTGTGTTTTTGGCAATAGGGTGTTTTGTTTTTGCATTAAATATTTTATGTTTATGTTAAAAGTATTCAAATGAAAATAATAAAAGTTGTTTAAATTTATATATTTGATTTTAAATGTAAGTCATCACAATTTCATGCAGGAAAAAATAAAATCATATCACAATATTGTACAGTAAAATGTCTTGATTTATTCAACCCAGGGTTGTTATTGTTAACTAAAACTAAAACCATAAAAACTATTTTTATATAATAAACTGTAAAAGCCAAGACAACATTTCTCATTATCATTTAGTTTAAGCTGATGCACTAAAACAACTAAAACTATGAAATAAAATGAATAAAAACTACTTAGTTTAGACATATAAAAAAAAAGAACAGTGGCAAAAACACAACAAAATAACTAAAAATGTAACTAAAAATAGAAAATAAAACAGAATTGAAAAAAACTCTGAAATAAATTAACTTTTCCACGACATTCTAATTTATTGAGATGCACCTGTAATATCTCAGTGATACTAAAATAACACAGATTCACCCTAATTAACCCTTGGATGCACAAGCTATGAAAACCCCTTCTAATGCACAACATGGGTCTAAAATGACCCGTATTAATTTCCTACATTATTTCATACTTCGCTGGCCTTTTTTTTTTTTATCTTTTGAAATCCAGTTTATTTCAGCATTTAATATTCCCTGGTCTATATATTCCTTGATCCATGAATATATTAAAAATATCTTTTTACAATGACCACAAATTAATATTTTATTTTTGTAGGTTTTTTGTTACTACATCAAGTTTATACACATGGGTCAGAAATGACCCAAGCATGATAAAACAAAAGAATAAAGACATTTTGTTAAAATAATTATTTGAGCAGTTATTTAGACCAGCACATTTAACACTTGAAATATGTTTATTTGCCACTTTGTCACAGATAACATGCACATATCACTGACAACCGATAACACTGAAATTGAACCGTCTGTAGTGCAACTGTAGTGAATTGTAGTGAATGTGACTGAATAGATGAAAATAAAACTAACAAAATAAAATCACACAGGTACAGCACCATCTTAAACGGCCATTTCAGTGCTTAAATGCCTCACACATGACAACCACAGGTTTGTGCTCCTTGCAAACAGGCCTGACATTGGGAACACCAGATCCTGCACCTCTTCCTCTTCGATTGACCCTCCTGTCTGATGTATACCTGTTGCCGGGTGTTGGCTGTGTTTTGTTTTTTATCCCACATCTTCCCATTGCCTCTGTAATATGGTTTTGAAAGTGGGGTGTGTTCTCCAAGTACCTCTTCATATGTGGCACAACAAGCTCTTTGACCAGCTCCTTGATGAATAGCCGTCATGCATTAGTCACACCAGCCATGTAATCAAGGTGTTGTGCAGTGAAGTTGGTGTAGGCCAGGGATGGTAAAATAAAATCACACAGGTACAGCACCATCTTAAACGGCCATTTCAGTGCTTAAATGCCTCACACATGACAACCACAGGTTTGTGCTCCTTGCAAACAGGCCTGACATTGGGAACACCAGATCCTGCACCTCTTCCTCTTCGATTGACCCTCCTGTCTGATGTATACCTGTTGCCGGGTGTTGGCTGTGTTTTGTTTTTTATCCCACATCTTCCCATTGCCTCTGTAATATGGTTTTGAAAGTGGGGTGTGTTCTCCAAGTACCTCTTCATATGTGGCACAACAAGCTCTTTGACCAGCTCCTTGATGAATAGCCGTCATGCATTAGTCACACCAGCCATGTAATCACGGTGTTGTGCAGTGAAGTTGGTGTAGGCCAGGGATGGTCAGCATCAGTCCTGGAGAGCCACAGTCCTGCAGAGTTTTGCTCCAACCTTGATAAAAACTCACCGGCCTCTAGCTTTCTAGTAAGCCTTAGACCTTGATTAGCTTGTTCAAGTGTGTTTGATTAGGGTTGGAGCTCAACTCTGCAGGACTGTGGCTCTCCAGGACCAATATTGGCCACCCCTGGTGTAAGCAATGAGGGTGGCAACATCCAGCACATTGCACCACAGCACCATGGGCCACCTCCATGTTCTCCGCTTACATGAGTAGGTGCAAACCATTTTCACTCAATCTCTTCAGAGGACTCATCAGGCAAGTCTTCAATGCCATCAAATGAGTCTTCTTCGTCTAGGAGAGCTGGATTCACACCCACAACTCCAGACTGACCCTGTGGCACATAGTCTAGGTAATCAGCATCAGATATTTCCGACTCTGAATCAGGACTAGAATTGCCTGATCTTCCTCATCATGCAGCATCTCTACAAACATTTCAGCCATCAATCTAGAATGACTGAGATCAGCCATACTAACGCTTAGATAAAGAAAGCAAACAAGCAGTTGATCACGTATATACTGATTATATATTGTCACTGTCAGACAGAAACCTTGTATGTCCAAAACCATTACTTTTCAGGAACACTGACAGACATAAAGTGTGACCAATAGCACTGATTTATGACAAAAAATGACAAAAAATTAAATGTGGAGATAAAAGGTTTCTGTCTGACAGCAATGATATACTGACTTTTATTTTGTTGACCTAGCTATTAACATTAGCTAGCTAAAATAGAATATGTCAACAACAAGCTAGCTAATAGAATTGGACATGTTTCTCTGTCTCACTAGCAATAGATTTTAAGGTCCTTAGCCTAACATTCAAATATTATATCCAGTTATCTTTCACAATATATCAAATATTGTCTGTGGTAATAAATTATAAAATAAGACTAAATGCATCAATTATACAAAAGCAGCCATGTTCAGTTGTAAAATGTAAATACAGTAAATATGTTCCTACTTGCAAAAAAATAGCAAATAGCAAAGGGGTGTTACAAAGTATTTGTGAAATCTAGCTAACAAAATATATATTGTGTGTTGGAGTGTTCCAGACGCTACAGTTTCTATATGGGTCGTTTTTGACGCATTTGTGGAAAATTGATGAAGAAATACAAAAACTTGTGTTTTTTTAAAAAATAAAGTGAAGAAAGGGCAAATAAACAATGATTTGTGGAAGTCAAAAACAACATATTTAAAGACTATCTGGAATAATAAATGATAGAAAAACATTTCTTTCAGATATTCAGCAAAGAAACACCCATCCATGACTGAAACAACATAGGAAATGAATACGGGTCATTTTAGACCCATGTTGTGCATTAGAGGGGTAGTGATACAAAAATTATTTTTATTAAAAAAGTAAGAAAGAAAAAACAAAAATAAGGATTTGTGATGACAAGTTAATTGAGGAATTCCAGGAACTCTGAACGATGAAATTAATTTATTGCAAAGATATAGAAAAAATAAACTCAGTCGGGTCACTTTAGACCCATGATGTGCATCAAAGGGTTAAATAATTAAATTGACAGCTAATCAAATGATATTTGTGCATTTTGCAGAGCTGAAATGTAGGTAAATAAAATGACTACTGTCATCTCCTTTGAAAAGCAGTGACTCTCTTAAATCTGTCATTTCTAGGTCTGTGTGGAGAGAAGGCTGTAGTCAGAAATAGGCCAGGTTAGGTCAGGCTTTGTTTTATAATCTCACACTGACCTCTTTACTCGGTACTCTCTCTCTCTCTCTCTCTCTCTCTCAATCTTTCCTTCCAACCCCCAACTCTCTCTTTCCCTCTAATTCTCTTTTCCTCTTCCATCATCTCCCCCTCTCTGTTCACTCCACCACTTCTAAAGGCTGTTTATTTAAATCATAGTTGAGATTTTGTGCAAAGATAGTATTGTTTTCATATACAGTAAATGCACAAAACTGTTTTTATCTCAGCCACCTTAAATCCATCCACCGACGACTCCTGGTACTGATAATTAAAAATGCAAGGCATTTTCTGGCCAGCTAGTCACCATACAAATTCACTGATCTCATGGAGAGTTAGTATAGTAGATGCATGAAACTGTGAGTTGGATTGTCCATTGATACACAGCCTGTAACCTCAGGGACATTTTTTTTTGTGGCTTTTTTATAGGTCTAGTCCGACAAGAGCCATTTTATTGATGTCAGCATCCAAATTGTGTCTGTTGCAGGCCTACAATTTTTTATGAGGTCCTCAGAATTGGCAAGCGTGGAAGACAAGACGAGCCAACAGGAAAGACCGGCAGTGCAAAGATGTTCATGTGGTGTAGAGGAAAGGAGAAAAATATCTGTAAACATACAACACACACGCACGCACAAGTTTGTTTTTGTATTTTTGTAGGGACTTTCCATTGACTGTTTTATTCTACTGTTCTTTTTACTCTAGCCAATTATTTTCAGGGTTTTTTTTATTTGTAGAACTGTTGTTGTTGTTTTTTTTATATCATTTATATAAATGCAATTTTGTCATTTAAACAATATCTGTTATTATATTTAAAGTCATTTTCTTGACCACAAAAAAGATACAATTAATTATGCAAATTCATTATGTAAATGTACTGTCATTTGTGACAGTATGCCAGTAGTGTGCAGATTGTCATATTATATGGGGTGAGTTGGAAGCCATGGAAGCAATTGAAGCAGTGGAAGTCATGCTAATTAAATTGCCCTTTTTAGGTATTTCAGCTAAGTTTGAGCATTAAACAAAATATATAAAACTTTGTTTTGAGCAATAAAACAAATGATTAAAGTGTACAAAAAATACAAAATACATGCTTATGTTAAAAAATGTCATTTTAGTTTAGAAGGACAGAATTTACAAATACTGTGTTTCTTTTTTAATGTTTTAGGTGTTTGAAATCAACTACTAGAGGGTCAACACATTTGTGGACTTTTGACTCAAAACTTAAAGCAGCACTATGTAACTTTTTCTGTGTTCAAAATTTGCTAAATGTATATAATGAGCGAGTACATCATGAATTCATCTTCCAAACCGTGTTTTTGTCTTATTCCGAATCACTACGGTACACTTATAATAAGTACTTATATTTGGACTATTGTAGCCTGGTCGGGTCGTCACCGCTGCGGAGTAACACGTACCTGCGTGAATCGCCATAGACATAAACTTAGAGAAGTAGCTCCGGTTGGAATGTTCTTCCGCGGGATGTGTGCAGTTATGTTTATTAACCGCTAGAGCGCCAAAAGTTACATATTGCTGCTTTAAAGACCTTGTGACAGTTTCCCCACATGACAACTCCCTAATTTATATTATTTCATTTTTTAAGTATCTATAATCATAGCTATAATACAAGCTATTATTTTCTTTTTAATATATTTATTTTATTATAAAGGATTTTATTATTTACTTTTTCTTTCACTTTCAGTTCTTTCACTTCCCCTAGAGACAGCCCTGCTATGAAGGTCAGCAGCGATGCACTGATTCTCTGTGTAACTGGAAATTCATTCATGCAAATATACAGAACTCACAAAAAAAGCTGATTGACATGCAAACAAGTCTATTCAATTAGCATGAAATCTGAATAAAAGCACTTTGAAAGTGCAGTATTGGGGCTGATGAGAGATGCAGGTTTGTAATTGAGCATGACCTACGAGGAAGTGCTGAAGAGGGTCTTGCCCTAATGCTGCTGGAGGGCTTTTGTTTTTTATTCTGGCATCTGGGCAGGAGCAATTACAGCGTACATAAATCAATCTAAAGAGAGCAACAGATCAACCTCCATTAAATGCCTAATTACTTAGGCTCCTCCCCCAGAATACAGGCCCCAGTTAACTATGAAAATGAACCGGCTCCTAATGATACTCCCACCTAACACTGAAAAATCTCCACACTGGACAAAAATGGCAACCTAAAAATGGTAACATCTAAATTAACTGGTTTTATCCAAGTCAAAAATATGATTTTAGAATATAATATTATAAAATATATTATTATATTATTTAATATACA
This sequence comes from Sinocyclocheilus grahami, assembly GCF_001515645.1. Taxonomy (NCBI): domain Eukaryota; kingdom Metazoa; phylum Chordata; class Actinopteri; order Cypriniformes; family Cyprinidae; genus Sinocyclocheilus; species Sinocyclocheilus grahami. The sequence continues at coordinate 544,415 of NW_015505510.1, read as the reverse complement.
TTTTTTTATATGTCCAATATGATTGTTTGTTTATCTCAGAGGCCATAAGTAGAAACTGCTGGATGTGTAAGGATCATAAACTCTACCTGATCTCTGTCATTGCTGCTGTTACACCCAGCCTCCACCAGCCCCCTGCCCCCACCGGTAATTGGATGCAACAGTGCTTTCGCTCGGAAAGGGTGTCATTATTCTACTAGGTGCCGGGGACCACATTCAATTAAAATGAACTCGGGAGAAGTGGGTGATTGCAGCTTGTGTCTGCTGTGTTGAGTTCAGCCTAACAGAAGTTTCAGAGTGCACTGGTGATGGTTTGTGTGTGTGTGTGTATATGTGTGTGTGTGTGTATGTATGTATGTGTGTGTGTGTGTGTGTGTGTGTGTGTGTGTGGCGCGAAGGTCTGAATATCTGAAGTTAAAAGTCATAGACTCCTTGATGAACAGATGCATCCTTTGAAATGGAAAAAAATCAAACATAGCTGATTGTGTAGCAACCGATTCCATCTAGTTACACATCCTCATAAAGCATCAGCGTGTATTCACATGTAATCATGACTGGATGACGTTCTGATTACAGAGCTCTGTACATTTCACACATTTTTAGGAATATACTACTGATTTTCAATGGCAATTCACTAGTTGTTTTTGTTTGGTGAAAACTGTGGTAAAGTACATCACTTTACTTAGTTTCTGAGTATACAGCATATTTTGGTCTCATAAAATCCATTAGAATTGGTTTATTGTTTGTTTTACCTTTTTAATTGTCATGTTATTATTTATTATTCCATTTATTATTTTTTTCAGTGTTAATGGATATACACAACTTGATCAGTTCTCATACTGTATATACAGTTTTGCGGATCAGTTTACATAAATTTGCAGAATGATTCACTTACAAATCATTTGTTTAATGTTTATTGTAAATATGTCAAATATAGCTACATCAGGGCAGTACTAAATTAAAAATGCCTTTTTAAAATTCAGTACTGCACTGATGCAACTATTTGACATTTATATATATTTTAAACAAATGATTTGTAAATGAATCATTCTTTTCAGTGATTTGGTTGATCAGTTCATAAAACCGGTTTTAATGATTCATTCACAAAATGAACCAATCAATTTCTCAAACTCGCTGAGTCAGAGATTCACCCCCATATTATTTTGTATTGTGGAATATATTGAAATATCTGTTTTGCCGACAGTTCATAAACAGACAGACAGACACAATTTTATATTTTCTCTTTCTTTTTTTTTTCTAGAAGAAAGCTAAATAGACTCTGCAAAGGGTGGGTTATGAGAATGTTTTGGTTGTTTGTGTGCTTTAGATGTTTTGTGCAAAACAGTATGTTATTGTGGTGTGTATGTGTGTGCACAGAAAAAGCTGGAGAGAGACAAAATGTTTGTGTGTCCTCCTTGAGCCAGCACAGCAGGTTATTTCTGCATGCACGGTGCATCCACTTATTCTATGAAGAACATCTATCATTTTATCCTGTGATTAATGGCTGTCCTGAGCCCGGCTGCTACTAACGCAAATGCACTGAGAGGGAAATGACGGAGAGAAATACCACCAGCTGCATAGCACACACACACACACACATTCACTCACTCACACCGTTCTCTTTGAGACCACATTCTGGGAACTCACTTTTCTGTAGACTTCAGAACAGTAATAATTCATCCAAACCATGAAATTCTGCATATTTTAATCAGGTTTTCCAGACAGCGAAAACTCTGCTATGGAATAAAAATCAGAGAGATGTAGTTCAGGCATCATTATATATCCTTAGAGATCCTTAACAACTGGCTTCCGTCACGTTAAGCTAGTTTCTCAGGTTCTGTTACCTGCTCATTGCACCATCAGTGAGAAAAACCACACGAGCGGCCCCGCTACCCTTGGCCTCTGAGAACAGCACAAGAGGCCCACCCATCTCAGTTTAATTAAATATTTCCCTCCTGAGTCGGCGAGGTGATGCCGTGAGCATTATAAATCAAGAAAAGGGCATCTGCTGATAGGCAAATGAAAACAGACTCGCTGAATAGGCAGCACGGGATGAGCGTAGCAGATTAAAATAAACAAAGAGGGTGACGTAAATAGCTCTCCATCCTCTCCCCGTCTCAAGTCCCTGCCGCTTATTTGTCATATACACATATGTGAGTTATGTTAATGAGTTACTGGGAGTGTGTGTCTGTGTGTTTGTGTAAAGGGTATGTAGGTCACGTTTCCCTGTTATAACCCCCACCTCTCCTCAACCTCAGCTGGGGTTGTTGTGATCTGGATTGCCCTCACCAGACATACACGAACGATACTTATTGGACCGCTAGCACGCTCTTTAGAATGCAGAAGTATGTACACATGCAAATAAGCACACATTTGCATGCATACATGCACACACGTAAACTATATCTGGTGTCATTTATCAAAATCTTTATATAGCACACATGCTGCAATATGGTACGGCCAGTTCACAATATGCTAGCGTTATTGTGTAGCCCTTTTCAGGTTTATTATAGTTTACAAAAA
>NW_015505510.1:534419-541824 GCF_001515645.1 Sinocyclocheilus grahami | reverse complement strand
TGATTTTTTATATTTTAAAAAAAAAAAAAAAAAAAATATATATATATATATATATATATATATATATATATAAATTCAGCTAGCTGCAACATTTCTCTCTTTTTATAATGTTGAAAACGAATTAAAAACTATATAGGCATATTAAAAAAACATAAATAAATAAATAACAAAATCACAATAAAATTAATAAAAGTTGGACTAAAATGAAAATAGAATATCTAAAAATAATCATTAAAATCTAAAAAATAATACATATTAATAAAACCTATAATAGTATTTTAAGGATATTAAAATACCACTGGCTCACTTATACTCCTTAGTCATCTTCCTACTGAAGCAACATTTTAAAGGGATTGTTCAGATTGAAAGAAAATGACATTTTGAGATCATTTACTAACCCTCATGTCGTTCCAAACTAGTCTGACTGTCGTTCTTTTGTGAATCACAATAGAGGATATTTTGAAGGGTGTTTGTACCATTTTTGTTCATATAGTGAAAGTCAATGGGCTCCAAAACAACAGTAACAGCAGCAAAACTTAGAATCCTAAAAATATTGTTAGTGATCCATAAAATAAATAAATTCATATCTGTTTGGAATGGATTGAACGTGAGTAACTGATACTCAGTTTTATTTTTAGTTAAACAGTGTATTTAATTGTGCTGCTGCCTACTATGATATCTTATTTTGGCCACATGGCATATATCCACGTTGTGAATTTAGTCCCATAATGCATTGCAATGAGCTCAGCCAAAAAAATCAATATAAGATAGTATACGTCGTGAGGAATATGAGACTGGTCTCATGAAAAAATAGCATGATTAGCATGATTTTCGGTTTTGGCGTGCTATTTATATGCAGAAATGGACTTTGCTGTGCATATGATATGCACGTGTTTGGCATGCATATAATACGCCGTTTTCACGTGCATATGATACGCAATGTCTTGGCGTGCATATGATACACAGTTTTGGCATACATATAATATGCACCTACCCCGCAACCCCCAAGTTCTGCATATAAATAGTACGCCAAATAAAAATATACATAATAAAATATACATACAAAAATATAAGATATATACGCACTTTCATGATATCAGGTTGGAAATATTGGCTAAATTCAGAATAACATAGCCTACTAGCATACTAAGCCTTTTTATGTCTTTTCAAAGTTTAAATAGTTCACCCTAAAATGAAAATTCTGTTATTAATTACTCACCCTCATGTCGTTCCAAACCTGTAAGAGACCTTCGTCTTCGGAACACAAATTAAGATAGTTTTGATAAAATCCGAGAGCTTTCAGACGCTGCATAGAAAGGTAGTAAGGACATCGTTAAAATAGTCCATGTGACATCAATGGTTCAACTGCAATTTTATGAAGCTACAAGAATATTTTTGTGGACAAAGAAAACAAAAATAACGTCTTTATTCAACAATTTCTTATTTTCCACGTCAGTCTTCAACGCAGACTATTTTAACAATGTCCTTACTACCATTCTGGGCCTTGAACGTTATAGTTGTGTTGCTGTCTATGGAGGGTCAGAAAACGCTCGGCTTTCATCAAAATATCTTAATCTGTGTTCTGAAAATGAACGTAGGGCTTACGGGTTTGGAACAACATGAAGGTGAGTAATTAATGACAGAATTTGTATGTCAGAAATAGTAAGAGTAATATGCTATTTCAAATTCAGTTCTTGCTTATAAATGTACTTCATTCAGTATTGGAAAGTAGAGTTTCAAATACTCTAACAAAAAATGGATTACTGGTGCAATGTATTTTTATGCTTACTAGTGTATTTCATTGATAACTTGGCAACATGCTAGCATCAAACTCTACTGTTGTCATCGGAGTCTGGTCTCCCATGTGTTGTTTTGAATTGCATTTTATGTGTAGTGCTCCAAATAATTTACTTATGAGGCTCTAAGATGGTTAGTATGCTGCATTAGAAGCCACCTAAGTAGGCAGTACGCAGTGTGGCAGCTCACTATAGTTTTTGAATCTGAGCTACTGTCTCTAGTATCATCTATCACAATACACACTGTATGCTACAGTACTGCATCCCTAGTTCACAATGTGTTAGCTCACTTCAATTCTACAATTCTTGTCTAGCTCACTTCAAGTCTCTTTCTCTCCTTCTCTCTTTCTCTTTCTCAAGCGCGCACACACACACACACACACACACACACACACACACTCAAACATTCATCCCCCCTCCTACTCCTCCAACACCCACAACACGCAACCGAGAGCAAGGAAGATTTCTCGCTGGCACTAATAATGAGATCCTTTTCTCGAAGGCTACCCCTACCAATCCAATTCAATATGGAAACCACAAACACATTATGCACAACTGTCGTGACGAGAATCTGGCAACAGTGCCCACACTGCGGATGTCAAAAATGAGGCACATTTCACAGAGCACTGAAACCACTTTGTGCAGCTTAGCATTATATCTTCAGGGTACATTTAGTTTTAATTCTTAATTGTCTTCATTACAGTGCTTCCAAGGCAGTGTATTGACAATTCTCAAACTTTCTGGTCGGGGGTTATTCTAAATCTTTAACCTTAAGTGAACTTATATGAATACCTCCAAAACATTACACACTCATAATTTCAGTGTTAAAGGGATAGTTCATAACAATATTCCTGTTTTGAATCAAATAAATGCAGCCTTGGTGAGCATAAGTGACTTCTTTCAAAAACTTTTTTAGCACTAGTGTGTTCCTTAAATAACATACAAATACATATATTTGTGGTAAACAAAACATTTTGTTAGAATAGGCTACATGGCTTCTTCTGAAAGGCCATCAGTGGATAAAGGCACATTTTCCCAGCAGAATGGTGTAGTTCCTGCATCTACCAGCAGGGGCTTACCTGTCCAAGCTAACCAGTCAAACACAAACCCCTTGGTACATACATACAAGGAATCCTAGAGAATAAGATAGACTGAGCAATATAGCATACTATCAGGCATTTTTAACTCCCATTCCCAGTGACTTTGCCACGGTTTAACATACTGCAATACTGAGCTTCTGAGGTTTGGTGCATTTCCATGCAGTGATGCCATTCACCGCACTTGTTCACAGCGCAACGTTTTTCCACAGTCACTTCTGCACGATCTGCCTTTACCCCCCAAGCAATTCATAAGCAGAGGCACTTTCTCAGTGGTCAACAGTGAATGCTGCGTCAAATATGCAATTGCACCCCTGATTGCCATTTAACTGGGTGTGTCTGTTTATACTTCTTATTACACAGCATGATTAGGAACAGAACTCCATTTTACATGTTATTTCAGGCTGAAATACTCATCCTCATATAGACGCTCATTTCAGATTTTTTAATCTAAAGCATTCAAGAATAGATGAAGATACTATTTTGCTTGAATTTTTAAATGTTGGATGTTTTGGGTCTGGTTGTTGTGGCAGTGCTGCAGAGGTGGAGACCGCAGGTATTTGCTATTCTCAGAGTGTCTCACCAAGTCCCTCTCTCCATCTCCCTCGCCCTCCATCTTTTGCGTTCCCTCTATCTTCACCTTACCCTCCACCTCTCTCTCTTTATATCTTTTCCTTTCTCTTTCTTTCCCCCTCCATCTCTCTCCCTTGCCCTCTTTCTTATAGTCAACAACATGATTTTTTCCCTGCTCTCTGAATGAGGCAAACCCTAACAAACATGTAGTCAGCTGTGCAATGGCTCTGCCTTTCCCACAATAAAAAAAATTGCATGAAAACATCACCTCGGCTTCGGCATCCCGCTCTTAACTCTTAAAGAGACACTTAACAATCAGTCTCTACTTATATTCAGATGAAGCGAGTGACTCATTTGTAACAGGTAAGGTACATTATCCAACATGTTGCCTGGCTTACATGTATTGGTATTTACACGATGTTGCCGGAGCTATTGCCATAAACATGACTCATGAACCACAGGAGGAGGCCGGAAAGTGTGGAGGAACATTCTGGGTAAACACCACTTGTGTAATGGAGACGATGTGGTCAGGCCTCCACTGGTGTCCTTGTTGACCTAGTATCATAATGCACCTTATACATGCCGTAAATCAGAGCCTGACAAATGCATTTCAAAACGAACATCCCTTTTTCAACATTGATCTGTTCCGAATAAAGGTATAGCACTTGGAATAAATGTATGAATAAAAATAAACGTGTGTGGAGGAGAAAATGGTTTATTTAAATTAATACAATTTTGCCTGTAAAATAATATGAATATGAAGCATATACTTCATAAATTTAAGTAATTTGTTTATAATTTTTCATCCTGACATTGAATCAGCATAATATTTTAACTCATACTTGAATGGGCAAAATTAAATTAAATTAATTTTTGTGAATCAAATGGTGGTGTATGAGCTCTGTCTAGTAATGTTCAACAATCTAAACAAAAGGGATCAGTTATTATTACCTGAGTGTTTAAATATACAGTGCATTTGCTTGATGAGCACATTTTTTCCTGTGTTAATGTATTTCCGACTGAAACAGGAAGTTTGGGCCTTTGAAATGAGAAATGTGGGATTCAAGCGAAATGATTGGAGAAGTTTGGCATATGTCACCAGACAAGTGTCATTTCAACAGAAGATCAAGTTATTACATTTTGACAATATGAGGTTAAAAAACACACAGTGAGACCTATAAAATGCATTTACAAACTAGATATTTATTTTATGCAGACTTTAAAGCAGGGGTGGGCAAACGTGGCCCTTTCAGAGGTTAGCTCCAACCCTAATCAAACACACCTGAAGCAGCTAATCATTGTCTTCAAGACTACTAGAAGGCTACAGGCAGGTGAGTTTGATCAGGGTTGGAGCAAATCTCTGCAGGAAAGGGGCCTGGAAGGGCCAAGTTTGCCCATCACTGCTTTAAAGGGTTCCCTTGTGTTCCCTTTTTATTTGACGAGCCGATAGACTTTAGTTTTACCACAGTCAAGAACTACGATTTGCTACTTTCAAGACAGCTGCAGAGAGGAACCATTTAATTAGACATAAATCGATAGTACAAGAATTAAAAATGAAACTTTAAATGTGTATTTTTGCTCAAAATTAAGCTAACAGACAGACTAAAAACCGATATTCTGTGGTCTTTAAAACTGAATTTCCGAGAAACAAAAACAACAACAACAAAATAAATAAATAAAATGAAAAATAAAGGAAAAATGGTCATAACCTTGCTTCTTCAAACATTACAAATAAATATAATTGAAGAAACAAATCATATGCACGTTAGTTTCAAGCCCAACCTGAGATGGTACTCATGGAGCCTTGGTCTGGCCTCTTCTTTTGATAAACAAATATATTTATTGCTGAAACATTTTCACAATTATTATTTTTTTACTTTACTGAGAATATAAATATTAATATCCAGTAACCATAATTTTCAGTTAAGTTTGTCGCTTGATTTACACAGGTCTAGACAGTACAACAATCCAACGATTAGAGCGTGCCTTCCCCTTTAAGGAGCCCCCCCTTTTCTCCACAGCAGGAGGAGGCTGAGCATAATCCTGGAACAGCGATTAAAAAAAAAAAAATCACCAGTAGACTGTTTCAAGTTCCCCCAGCAGAAACTCTGCCTGATTTGTGGCCAATGCTGGGGATGTACGAAAAGGGAGGAAAACACTAAGCGGGTAGCTATGGAGATAGACCGTTTTCCTGGCCGCTTCCTTTGACAGGTGTTGAGTTGGTTAAAAGTCTTCAAACAGAGTCCACCATGTACGCCAAAGGGAAAGGAGCTGTCGTTCCATCCGATAATCAAGCCAGAGAGAAGTAAGTGAATTTGTGCATTGTCACATATAAAGCAAAAACCTGCACGTTCTCTGATGCCTGCGCTGCGTTGCACGAGACGGCTATCGGCGACTCTTTATTAAGTAGTTTCTTTGCAGATTATGTGCGGTGTGATTGTGCAGTGTCCATCTAGCTGTGTTGCTGTGTTTTTCCTTATGCATGCTACTTGTGCTTGCTTTGGAACAACTTTATCATGCATTCGGGTAGTAGATGTTACATGAAGGATTGTACTGTGCAGATGCAGATTTGTGGAAGGCTTGGATCAATGCATCATGTAGATGCTCAGATGCTTCTTGTATATGAGACATACAGGAGTCCCGAGATCTCATCTTTGAAGCACATAATCATGTTAGAGCAGCTGTACAAACTAATGTAATTAAATAGTTTGATTTGATGAGTGAGTTTGTGATAGTAGAAGATTTTACTTGGTTTAACCCCCCCCCCCCCCCCCATACTTGCTCATTACTGTTGTTATAAATTCTCAGTTTCTTAACTTTTGTGTTAGTGACTTTTTAAGGTTTGCTGTTATAAATACATAAGCCAGGGTTTGTATTTTGTGCAAAAACAGGAGTCGCAAGACATGCAAGTTATGATGCTTTAGCATATGTGGGCAGTGTAGTTTAAAATAAGCTCTGAAAACCTGGAAATATCAGGTGACTTTAAAAGTATGGTTTCCACACAAACTCATAGAGATTTCAATAGGGATGTTTAAGCTATGCCATGTTTAAGCCACCAGACATCGGTCTTTATGGAGTAAAACATTTGTATACTAATACCTTTAATTGTTTACATAATTCATTCCAAAGCTTGTTGCCTGTAAATGGATATTTATTACTGAAATATCTATGATATTTTTTAAAAAGCTTTACGTGGTGATTATGAACGACTGGAAAGGTCATTGAACAGTCATGAGTCAAAAAATGCAGAAACCCTTTAAATTAAATGCATATCTAATCCCAAATTACAGCATATCCTCGTGGCAGTAAAACGTTTAGTGGTTTGTAAGGTTGTCTGAAATCGTCTTATTCCGTAATGGCTGATAAGTGTCCATATGGCTAGTTTAAGACAGTGTTGTTCTCATAATCCGTATACTTTTTTTTGAATAGCTACTTGGGTCTGATAGACTGCACTTGTGATCAGCTTCAATCGTTCTGTTGAAACAACTGAATCCAGGTTGTGCTGATAGTGACCACTTAAAGGGTTAGTTCACCCAAAAATGAAAAATAGGCTGCGTTTTACTCACCCCCGATGCATCCTAGGTGTATATGACTTTCTTCTTTCAGACGAATCCAGTCGGAGTTATATTAAAAATTGTCTTTGATCTTTCAAGCTCTATCGTTGCACTCAGCGGGTGTTGCATTGCTTCTGTCCAAAATAAGTTAAATAAAAAGCACCTTTCCATAAAAAGAAGTGTCTCACACGGCTCCGGGGGGTGAACAAAGACCTCCTGTAGCGAATCGATGTGTTTTTGTAAGAAAAATATCTATCTTCAAAACGTAATAATCACTTGAATCTAGCTTGCGCTCACTGTTGTAAAATGGAAGCAGTCCCGGGGGAATTACGTATGAGGTCAGCATTGCGCATGCGCCGCTCAGAAGTGACGCACGCGGAGAGAT
>NW_015505510.1:532126-534404 GCF_001515645.1 Sinocyclocheilus grahami | reverse complement strand
GCTCAGAAGTGACGCACGCGGAGAGATCGAAACAAAACAACGGTCACTAATTAGAAGTACAAAACGAGGATTTGTAAAGAAGAATGTCGGAGGATTTCGATATAAGCCAAGACGAGACTGGTTTTCCTTTGCTAAAGTAAGGAAACTTTGCTTCTTTTGATCCTGTAAACAAACGTTGGTTTTCACGAGACTCACCGGCGCATGCGCAACGCTGACCCCATACGTCATGGACCCCGGAACTGCTTCCATGTACAACTGCTGGCGCAAGCTAGATTCAAGTGATTATTACGTTTTGAATATGGATATTTTTCTTACAAAAACGCATCGATTCGCTACAGGAGGCCTTTGTTCACCCCCCGGAGCCGTGTGAGACACTTTTTTTTTAAATGGAAAGGAGCTTTTTATTGACCTTATTTTGGACAGAAGCAATGCAACACCCGCTGAGTGCAACGATAGAGCTTGAAAGATCAAAGACAATTTTTAATATAACTCCGACTGGATTCGTCTGAAAGAAGAAAGTCATATACACCTAGGATGCATCGGGGGTGAGTAAAACGCAGCCTATTTTTCATTTTTGGGTGAACTAACCCTTTAAATGATGAGGATCAGAGTTAGACAACACACTTTAAGGGGCTTAAATGGAAAGTAAGAGTTGCTTAGTTTAAAGGGGTCATATGATGTTGCTAAAAATAACATTATTTGTGTATTTGGTGTAATGAAATGTGTTTATGTGGTTTAAGGTTAAAAAAACACATTATTGTCCACATACTGTACATGATTGTTTCTCCTCTATGCCCCGCCTTTCTGAAACGTGTCGATTTTTACAAAGCTCATCGGTCTGAAAAGCGAGGTGTGCTGTGATTGGCCAGCTATCCAGTGTGTTGTGATTGGCCGAATATCTAAAGCGTGTGACGGAAATGTTACGCCCCTCACCATACTGTGATGATGCCGTGTCCCGGATCGACAAGACAAAAACATTAAAACCCATTATAAACGAGGCATTTGTTGCATCCAGTGGGGACATAATTACGGATTATAATGACTTATACTGTCTTTTTACACGCTGCATTGCATTGCGTCGCGTCAACATAAAACCATGTCTGCATTTGTGATCGGAGAAATGACAAACAACAAGCTCTACTCTACACTGCTCAAAACTCGCATTTGAATCATCTGTGGTAAATCGTTTAAATATGAAAACGTACTTACAGACTGTGAGTCAGCATGCTGACTGCATTATTTGTCAGAACATGCTCCTCTGAAGAGAGCGCACCATTTAGATTTTGCTGATCAGGTTTGCATACATGAACACCTGCTTTTAGTCATTTGAATATGAGAGAGCCTAGCATATAAAGACATATGGAGTTGAATGTTGTGTTTAAAAATAAAATAGAATGTATTGCTTTTTTTTTAGCAGTACCTGATAGGGCAAGTATCACTATTACTATTGCTTGTATGTTTTCCATTCAGCATGTAGCCTCTACTTTCGGAAGGCCAAATAAAGTGCTTTTGCTTTCGCCTAGAAACACAAAGTGTCTCTCTGACATGGCTGCTTCAACACTAACTGCGGTTACTGAAACCACGCCTTCTTTCTTTGCATGCACATTTGGGCGGCATTATTCTAATATTTCCACATAGTGAGGTAGATATGTGGGGGCGTGTTAGAACGAGCCATTTTAGGGGGGCGTGGCAGAGTCTTAACTTTTGAGACTTTAGTCTTTGCAACTTCAGGGATCTTATCTATGCACAATCAGCTTGTAACACTCCAAAGAGAAATGAAAACTTGAAATCGCATCATATGACCCCTTTAACAGTAATATTCAGGTACAGAAATACCACAGAAACAGGATAATCTTTTTAACTTTAAAATAACACTGGTTAGTCTTCAATGTATAAATAAACATTAATGACAAACAGCAGCAGGTTTATTTAGGTTGCTGTCTCTTTAAGACCTCGTGCACGGATCAAACTGTTACACAAGTTTAGTTTCTCAACTGTTTACATTAACTTAATAGCCTGTGTACCGACAATGTTTAGTATAAATCGACTGTTTACATGAATACTCATCAAGACGGGCACTTTGACATGTTTTTGTATGTATTTGGCCGTTTACGCTCAATAAGGCGTGTGCTCTCAGATGCGTCTCTATGTGCGCGTGCTTTGGGTGTGAGGCGGCTCACAGAAAGGGTCTCACAGTCACAGAGCGCGCAAGTACTAAATTTAGCACTTGAATGTTTAAAATTGTAAGACTCAAAAGCATGTGCAAATGATACATTCC
>NW_015505510.1:525460-531857 GCF_001515645.1 Sinocyclocheilus grahami | reverse complement strand
TTGTTTCTCAACTGTTTACATTCACTTAATAGCCTATATACACCGACAATGTTTAGTATAAATCGACTGTTTACGTGAATACTCATCAAGACGGGCATTTTGACAATTTTGTATGTATTTGGCAGTTTACGTGCAATAAGGAGCAACACAACTTAATTCTGCAGTCAGATGTGGCTCTATGTGCGCGCACTTTGGGTGTGAGCGCACAGAAAGGGGTCTCACAGAGAGCGAGCAAGTACTGAATTGAGCACTTGAATGTTTAAAATTGTAAGACTCAAAAGCATGTGCAAATGATACATTCCGTCATCGAATTTCCCACGTTAAAAGTACGCAAACTGCGGGAATCAGTAGAATTATGCGTAATCCTTGCAATCCCGTGCCGAAATTCAAGCCCTGAATTACGTGGCTAAATGAGCAAAGGTAGGCTTTGTTTTTCTAACTGACTTATTGTTTATAAATAATATTTTCACCTGGTTGATCATGTGACGTAACTGCAGCAGTGAAACTTGATCCCCAAACCTGTATGACATTCTTCCCTGGAACCAAAAAATAAGATATTTAAAAAGATCTGTGTTTTTTTTTTTTGGTCCATACAATGAAAGTTAATAGGGTCTATTAAAGGGATAGTTCACTTAAAAATGTTTATATATTCAATTACTCACCCTCATGTCGTTCCAATCCCCTAAGATCTTTGTAGATTTTCGGAATACAAACTAAGATATTTTTGATGAAATCCAGGAGCTTTCTGACCCTGCATAGACAGCAACACAACTACCACGTTCAAGGCCCAGAAAGGTAAGGACATATTTAAAATAGTAAGAGTGACATCAGCAGTTCAACCTTAATTTTATGAATCTATGAGAATACTTTTTGTGCAAAGAAAACAAAAATATTGACTTTATTCAACAATTTTTCTCTTCTGTGTCAGTCTTCAGCGTGTGTTCTCAAGAGTACTACTCTTGTTTCTTCTGTCTGCTTTCTTACACGTTAACATGGTAGTTGCGTTGCAGTATATACAGGGCCAGAAAGCTCTTGGATTTTATTTAATAAAAAATATCTGAATTTGTGTTCCGAAGATGAACGAGGGTCATGAGGGTGAGTAATTAATGACAGAATTTTCATTTTTTTGGTGAATTATCCCTTTAAAGGGTTACTCCACCCCAAAATGAAAATGTTGTCATTAATCACTTACCCCCAAGTCGTTCCAAACCCGTAAAAGCTTCGTTAGTCTTTGGAACACAATTTAAGATATTTTGGATGAAAACCGGGAGGCTTGTGACTGTCCTATTGACTGCCAAGTAAATTGCACTGTCAAGGTCCAGAATAGTATGAAAGACATCGTCAGAATAGTCCATCTGCCATCTGAATTTTATGAAGCGACGAGAATACTTTTTGTACACGGAATAAAAAAAAAAGACTTTATTCAACAATTTGTCTCCTCTGTGTCTCTCCGCGTCACCGTAGCACCATTTTGGAGAACATCCGCTGAACTCAAACTGCGTATGCTATTCTGTGTCAGCCGCTACACAAGGATACGTTTTCTATGTGTATTTACGCTTTGATTTGAACGAAAACAGCACATCCAAGAGCGTACGCTTGCGTCCAGCAGATATTCTCCAAAATGGCTCTATGGTGATGTGGAGAGACACAGAGGAGACTAATTGTTGAATAAAGTCATTATTTTTGTTTTCTTCGCGTACAAAAATTATTCTCGTCGCTTCATAAAATTCAGATTGAACCACAGATGGCAGATGGACTATTCTGACGATGTCTTTCATACTTTTCTGGACCTTGACAGTGCAATTTACTTGGCAGTCAATAGGACAGTCACAAGCCTCCCAGTTTTCATCCAAAATATCTTAAATTGTGTTCTGAAGACGAACGAAGCTTTTACGGGTTTGGAACGGCATGGGGGTAAGTGATTAATGACAACATTTTCATTTTGTGGTGGAGTATCCCTTTAAGGGTCTATTAAAAATCTATTATAATGTTCAAATACTACTTTGGTCTCAATTATCCCGATATTTACATGATTATGTATTGAGGTTGTTGCTAGTTCTGTACTTGTTGTTATCCAGCTGAAATTGCTGTGATTAACTTGTCTAATGAACTTGATCTAATTTATTTTGGCCGTATCCCAGCATTGCTTGTAGTGTCTGCTCTCGTAGCCAGGCCAGACGTTTCTTCTTGCCCGCACCTCAGGGTCTTGTCCCATCAGCTGTAGTTCCCTGTTCCCATCCCTCTGTGATGTCTTTAAGTGTTTGGGCTTCCAAATGGGACCTTCGGAATCCAGAGGTCCTGTTCTTGGCTCTCGCACTCAATGTTCCTGACAACTCTACAAAAGGTGCTCCTTGAAGGCGCAATTGAATGAACGGTGTTCAATAATGCATCAGGGCCAGGTGCTGGTACCCTGTACCAAAGTGCACAGTACACCCCTCCACCCAGATCACATGGGCCTCCCTGCCATGAAATTTTTATCAGCCCACTCCTGGGAATCCACAGTTTGATCCAGATCGTCTCGTGCTTCCCTCATATTTAAGCAGATGACAGCTGCTAGATGTTTTCTTAAAGCCCAGAGGTCAAACTCCATTGGCGTTCCTAAACCCTTGTTTATGGTGAGACAGGTAGTGAGATAAGTGACTAGCAAATTGGAACAGTTGTCTTGACTAAATTGGTCATGAGTAAATCAATCAGAGACATGCTACTGTGGTTTTTACTTTGGAACACAAAATAATTTGTGATTTGCCCCAAATGACAAGTCTCATGTAGTTTATTTTGTGCACTTCTACAGACAAAATGCCATGGTAGAATGTATCCGGTATGTTTTGTTTATACTTACAGAGAGTATAGGAGCTATGGACTTTAGAGTATGTTAATATGAATTAATGTGTTAATATAAAAATGGCTGTGAGGGACAGATGTACTGTATGTTCAATTATTTGTGTGCTTTGTTTATATTGCAAATACCTTTTTCTGAAAATTTCTAGGGGAAAAAAGATGTGACTATTGATTGAACAGACGGAACATCTGAACGGACTATACCCTAACAGCCTCGTTTTCATTAATGTAAAATTAAATATGGCATTTTTCCTGACTAAGCTCTTTAACAGAGCTTGTATGAGTGTCATGGGGGCCGTTCAAACGCAAGGCTTTGAAATGTATAGTGATATTCACTAAATGGCTTTTGGTAAATAAATAATTATGCCACAATTCCGAAAACTAACACATTAGGGCCAATGTCTTCTTTGAAGCTGTTTAATACTTTCTCCCTCTAGTTTTTGTAACGAAACCTGGACTTTCTGACCTGTTATTCTGGATGTACATGTTCTGTCATTCTTTTGTTACCTTGTAGGGCTATATATTTTTGAGAGAATTTAGTTAGGCTCAGTCTTAAAGGGATAGTTCACCCAAAAATGAAAATTCTGTCATTGTTTACTCGCCCTCGATGTCGTTACAGAACCATTAATCCTCAAAACACAAATTGAGATTTTTTTAATGAAACCTGCAAGGTTTCTGGCCCTCCATTAAAAGTCCAGGTAACCAAAACATGGAGGAGCCAAAAAGGTTATAAAGGTGTCATAAAGCGAATCCATATGAATCGATCAGTTTAATGCAAGTCTTGTGAAGAGATGTGGTAGCTTTATATGGTGAACAGATTAAATTTAGGCTGTTATTTACATCAAAACATTGAAAGGTTGACAGGAGGGTG
This sequence comes from Sinocyclocheilus grahami, assembly GCF_001515645.1. Classification (NCBI taxonomy): domain Eukaryota; kingdom Metazoa; phylum Chordata; class Actinopteri; order Cypriniformes; family Cyprinidae; genus Sinocyclocheilus; species Sinocyclocheilus grahami. The sequence goes on along the minus strand of NW_015505510.1, from coordinate 528,148 downwards.
AGTAAACAATGAGAGAATGTAAATTTTTGGGTGAACTATCCCTTTAAAAACCAACGTGAAAAGAATTGTGATAAGATCATGATTCTACCTTTTTTTGCCATATCGCCCACTTCTGCTTCTGTTTGTGAACTGAAATGCTGCTTAAGTTTAAAACCTTAGATATTGCTGACTTGCTGAAGTTGCTTATTCCGTAGGTCCTTTGTGGTAATATAGTACCATTTAGATGGACTTTGTTTGAACCTCTCATCCACAGTTTTATGGTCGTCGTTGACTCTATCCACCACTGTCTCTCGGTGGGAGGCATTGTCATTCTGGTCACTCTCCCGCGCCAACGCGTCAGTGTTTGTGCAGTGATGGAGTGCTAGATCTCCTCCCTGTCTTTCATATCCAACTTTATCACAGTCATTGACTGGCTGATCAGAGGGAGCTCTCCTCTGCTATTTATGAGCCTGCCACCCTGGGCACCTCCTTCCACTGACTCATTCACCTCCTCGCTGATGCCTGGGAAAGCTTCCTGCTCCCACACAAATACATGCTTCTGCCCACTGTACGTGCGTTGGAGAGAAGGTTCCATCAGAACAATGTTATCTTAGTTTTATTTATATATTGTTATAGTTTAGTTTTTATTAATATTTTAAATTGGCTTTTATTTTTGTATTTTCATTTTTCATTTTTAGATATTGTATTATGTGTGTTTGTCCTTTTTTTTAAATTACTACTTGGGTTTATTTTTATATATATATTTTTTCACGAAATTCTACAAAATTTGTTTCGTTTAAGTTTTCCATCTTAATATTTTTTTTTTCTTTTGTTTCAGTTTTATTTCAGTTCAAATGTTCAGTTTAGTAGTTGTAGTTAACAGTAATAATCCTGCATCATACAGATTTCAAGATTGTCAGTGGTTTTTATATGGTATTTAAATGGTGGTTATTGGTTAGCACATGGTTATGCTCCAGAACATTGAGTTGTAGTACTCATGTGGGTAACACTAGTTCGAATTTGGCTCACAACATTTTCTGTTTCCCATTTTCTGTTCTCAGTTTTAGTGTATCTAGTCTTAAAAGTGGAAAAGGTCGAAACATTTTATGTTACTCGTCCTCAAATCTGTAATAGGGTTCGACCGATATGTATTTTTCAGGGCTGATGCTGATATCGATTACTATTACTGATCAAGTAGACCGATAACCAATATTTTGAACCGATATGTCTTGTGTAAAAAATAGATGTCAAAATTAAGAATAACAAGGGCTCTGACAAAAACTTTCCTTAAATGCTTATAAATTATTTTATTGGCAAATCGATTTTGAAAATGACCAATACGATAACCATAAAAATTCTTTAGCCTATATCAGCACCAATAATTGGTCAGGCCGATAATCTGTCAACCTCTAATAACCTTTCAGCTGTTTTTATTCGTACACTGAAAGTCACTGAGGTCCAAAACAACACTGGACCATATTGACTTTCATTGTATGAACAAAAAGCACCATTCCAACCAAATTTTCTAAAATGTCATTGGAACATGAGGATGAGGAAATAGGTTAGGAACTATCACTTTAAGTCTGTGTTTAATTTTACATAAAATGACCAAACTAGCCTATTTCTTTGTTGCGACCTCAGATTTGGATGTCAACACACGTCGTCATGGAAGAGCCACTCTTTTGTATGCCATTATTGCCTTACCCATGTTGGAAATAAATGTTCTTGCCCCAATACACTGCAGCCAGGCAAAAACCATGTTTCTACCAAATTGTGCCTGTCTCTGAATGTAATTTTGCCAGGAGAGCTTTGCAGGGCTATTTTCTCTCATGGCTGATGGAAGAGAAAAGGAAAGGATAGGAGCAGAGGGATGGTACAGTTTCAGCCCCGCGGTACACTGGGAGCTGGGTAATTGCTAGCCCAAGCGGCTAAACAACAGACATAATGGATACAGAAAATGACAAAAACACAAGAGCCACGATGGTGCCGTCAGATTGCCGTGACAACTCCAGCTATGCATGCTTTGGCTGATCTTTCTGTTCTTTTCACGGCGCAAATGGGCTGTGGAGATCGGACATTCGGTCGCTGCCGTTGATGGGTGTTTTGTGTGTTCATGTGTACTTGTGTAATCAACAATCTCTAGTGAGTTGTCTGTAGCCACTGATTTTCTTTCTGAAACTTTTGAACAACATCCAAACTAGAGCGATGGCACACAACTGGGAATGAAAGTCTATATCTCTGTTCTAAAACCTCGCTAGCTGTCTACATAAGCAGCTACCTTCTTAGGCAGCATTCTAACCTGATTTTGACACTGTACATAGGCAGCAAAATACATAGCGATCAGCAGACAGAGCTTGACTTGATGTTGATGTTTGATGTTGGTGTGTTTCAAGGATAATGATGCAATATTCAAATAAACAAAAAGACAGCACACAGTATAAACTATTTTACTATTTTATGTAAATTTTTTATTATTGAATGAAAATGTTTACAGTTTATATAAAAATTTCTTCTTGTCATCTTGAAGTTGTTATTTTTGCTTACTTGCAGAGAAATCTGGAATTTCCTTCTCATGCCCTGAATATAACGCCTGTTCCTCTCTTGTTCTCTTCTAGATTAGCTTTATACGTGTACGAGTACTTGTTGCATGTTGGGGCCCAGAAATCAGCACAGACCTTCCTTTCCGAGGTAAGACTCTGCTCTCTCTCT
>NW_015505510.1:512529-525026 GCF_001515645.1 Sinocyclocheilus grahami | reverse complement strand
TAGACTAACCATGTTCCGTACACAATGATGTTCCGTACAGATGACGTTTTAGTGCTGGTCGCTAAATAAATACTTCCAAGTCGAACATAAACTATATATCTGTGTCAACTTCGGGTTTCTCCCTCTTTCACCACCGATCAAGACAAGAGACCCACCCGCCATTTGTTTTAGTGTTGAAATAAATACTATTTGGCTTGCTACCAAGGCAGGTAACATGGCTAATTAACTAGCCAACGTCATCTAGTTTCCTCCCTCACGTTACTTCACAGAGTGAGGAATAGCAGTCTAAAGTACGTACTGTAGCCTACTTTTCTGCGATTTAGTACAATAATTAAATTTAGCTGGTATCATGTCTATACTTTTAAGCCTCCTGCCATTGTTTACATCTGTTCAAAATCACGCATTTAAAAAAAAAATAAAAAAAAAACCTTTGCCACTGTTTGAGTGTTTTACGGAGAGACCGTGCACGCGGTGTGTGTGTGTGACACTCGCACTCTCTCTTTCCTTGTGTGTATATGTGCACACATCCTCGTACCTCACCGCTCCAAACTTAATCCGGGAAAGGTGAATATTCCTGCATCATAACTTGGACTGAAAGAAGAATGTGTAGAAAGCGAGCATGTCTCCAAAAACCTTGTTGAGCTGCAGGTTTATGCATGCATTTTTTATTAATTTTTTTTATTTTATTTTTTACAGAAATTATGTTTTGATTATATTTTTGATTATTGAGCTGCAGGTTCAGGCTCACTTAAGTGACTGCATTTAATTAAGAATAATTAAATGATTTATTCTAATTATTTAGCCTGCCATGTTTACGGTTCCAAAATGTTCTATATGTTTCTTAAAAATAAAATGTGTTCAGTGGAAAAAAAAGTAGTTTTTTTACCCAGACATTTAAAAATAACATATTTTAGAGCTGTAATCGCAATACCGTGAAACCGTGATATTTTTTTTATCTAAGGTTATCATACCATCAGAATCTCATACCGGCCCATGCCTAGTCAGGATGTTGTGAGTCTGCGCTGTACTGCCACAGTAACATTAGCTGGGTTTCCATCCAAAGTTGCGAATTTAACTTGCGCAAAACTGGAATATTGCATAAAACATTTGCAAATAAGCATAGTTTCCATCCAACAAGTCAAAGAGAACAAAATCGTCACTTCCTGATAAACTGGCACTATAAATCACTAAGAAAAGTAGGAGAATATAATAATTTTTATATTAGAGCAGACGAAACACAATGAATGCGGTCATTGCTTTCGGAGGTGAATGCTGCTGTTTGGGAACGCGGTCGTGTAAGACATTTCTGGAAGGCAATTATACAAAAATATTTTGATGACAGACTTTGCTCGTGCATTTCCGAATGACCATAACAACGTTTCAGATGCTTAGTCAGATTAGTCAGGTTTTGCTGTCCCGTATACCGTTCCTGCGGTATGTGCAGTTTTTTTACGTGTCGTCAAAGACGGAAAGTGCAGGACTCCCTCAGTTGTGTGCAGCATGACCCCTCCCCCTCCGGTTGGTGCGAGCGGAGTCACCTGTGAGTAGGATGGCCGAAGGAGATGAATTCCTGGAACTTTTTCCCCCGTCGAAAAAGACGAAGTCTGTTGTCAGGTTTTGCTGTCCCGTAGCACAAAGTCACATGACTTTTTTGATGCGCTTGGAGGAATTTATTCGCAAAAAGCATTTCCATCTCCCATTATTCGCATCAACCCTTTTTCACACAAGTCAAAAGCCACCTCAAGCGAGCGTAAAAACTTTTTGTGAATTAAGGGATTTTTATTCGAAAGTTGGTGTTTCTATCACTCGTTTCTCATGCAATACTTTTTTTCTTAATATGCGCATTAATTTAGGGTGATATTCACTTTAATAAGAACATCGACACGTCTGCATTAGTGTAGTTGATTTGAACTATACTGAATTGTTTGTTTTTCCCCATATTTGTACAGTCTCAGAATCTGTGGGCCAGTATGTGTGCACCAACCATGTGCAAAAATATTAATTACCCAAAAATATTAATTACCTATTCAATTTCAGTTTATAGCTGTTTATGATACACCGACCGGCAGGGTTTTTATTTGCCGTTTGTTTGTGAGCAGTCATTTCCGTCCATTGCTCTGTTACCCCGGGTGTTTTTCCTCCCTGTTGGCTTGGCGGCATCTCTGCTGCGTGTTGGCATTGTTTCCCTGACTTTCTACAGCACTTCTCAAAAGCACCGCAAGTTGGTCAGATGTTTATCGTGCCGTTTGGCAGGCCAACGAGGTGAAATTTACTGATAATGTGTTCTTAACCTTCAGACCTGCTTCGGTAATCCACTTTCAGCTGCAGTGAACAAACCTATCCTCTCTATCCTCTTAGATTTTCTTTTTTTTCTCACTACATTTTCCTGTGTAATCATCCATATATAATTGTTATAATAGGCTAATTCTTTCCCCGCACTTTCCACGGTCAGTTCAGGTCCTTCTACTCACCTATTACAAAAGAGAACATTTCTTAAATACACTGAAATTATGGCCTTAATGAGAGTCACCCTGGTCATTTCCACACAAGCAGAAGGGATGGAGGGTGAAAGTGAGCCCCAAAGCCTGAATGAAGTGTAGAAAAAACAGAAGCCATGATTAATTTTGAGGGTCATGGCTCTGGATCGCTAAAGCCTGCTGTAGGTCTCCACACTGGTGGATTGACCAGGATGAAGCTGAGTAATAACTGCCAAGAATATGCGCTATCTTCAAGTCATGTTGCAGTAGTCCTATTTACCAACGTTGTAACTAACAGTTGCATTGTGGGTGTTGACTTCTGCAGAACACAAAAAAAGATAGGCTATTTTGAAGATCATTTCAACTGTTTTTGTCTATATAATGTAAGTCAGTGGGGCCCAAAACAACGCTGGACCCCATTAACTTTCACTATATGGACAAAAAAAGATGTATACTTTTTCAATATATCTTCTTTTGTTTTCTACAGAAGAAAGTAGGGCCCTATGATTTCCGCAATGCAGAAAATGCGGATGGAATCGCAGAATCCAGTCATAAAAACAAAATTTACTGTATAACGTGGACTGTCACGGAATTTGTCAAATTTGTGTCTGTGAATATTAAAGGGGTCCTATTATGCTCTTTTACAAAGTCTTGATTTTGTTTTGGGGGTGTACTAGAACAGGCTCTCATACTAGGTTGTTTGAAAAACACATAATTTTTCACATATTTTACATTATTACAACACCTCTCTCCCCAGTCTGACATGAACTGCTCGAATAGTTCCTGTATCAAATGAAGGCCTGCCTTCTGAAATATGAAATGTGCTGTGATTGGTTAGCTGGTCCAGTGTGTTGTGATTGGCAGCACTCGGTGCCTGGTCGGGAAATGTCATGCCCCTTACCATAGCTGACTGAGAGCTTCAGTGTAAATATTGCGTCAAAATCAAATCAATTTGAGCGCGATTTAAACCCGGATGATTGTAACCACTCCAAGTTCGTCTGCCTTGGGAAAGCTAGTGTGTCTCCGACATAGTGATAACACTCGTTGCCTTCTCTAGTGCAGCTCAACCAGGTCTCGTCCCATTATTTGATATTTGTGATATCACAAATCCCGGAAAATATGTGTTGTAGTCCAAACGAGTCGTTCGTTGTAGTTTTTGAAAAGTGATTTCTGTTAAATAAAATATCTTTAAAAAAAAAATAAAAAAAAAAAGTGACGTGACATGTGGCCAAGTATGGTTACCCATACTAGGAATTAATGCTCTGCATTTAACCCATCCTAAGTGCACACACACACACTGTGAACACACACCCGGAGCCCGGTGCCCGGGGAGCAGTTGGGGGTTCTGTGCCTTGCTCAAGGGCACCTCAGTCGTGGTATTGAAGGTGGAGAGAGCGCTGTACATTCACTCCCCCCACCTACAATCCCTGCTGGTATGAGACTCGAACCCACAACCTTTAGGTTACGAGTCCAGCTCTCTAACCATTAGGCCACGGCTTCCCACATTTTTTTTGAAGTGGACTTTGTAACTTTGCAGATCTTTTTTATGCTCAAACAGCAACATAACAGACTAACTAAAGTTGAAAAAGTGAAAAAGCATGGCAGGACCAGTTTAAGCCAAAAATACCATTTAAATAGAAATCCTGCGTGTTCTGCGTGTCTCTGCGTGAATGAATAGCACAGACGTGCACTTTCGTTAACTACACACATACTGAAGTGCGTGTGACGCACGCAGTGTGTGAACACTGAACACATGAACATAATGTCTAAAACTGCTCTGAGAGTCACTTCATAAGCATTTTACTGTTTGTTTGAGTAAATCTATCATCATGTATACAAACAGAAACCTAAAGGTCTTAACAGCAACGCATCAAAATAAAATTTCAGTTTAACTTAAAGGAATCATGACAGGAATATGTCTAAATGTAATTGTAGTATTAGGGATGCACGATATTATCGGACCGATATCGGAATCGACTGATAATGGCTTTAAATGTACATATAGGCATCGGCCCAATATGAAAATTTATGCCGATATGACTTGCCGATAAGAGGAATACATGTGCTCAGGGTGTGCTAGTGATTCGATTTTGTCAGCAGTGTGACTCGTTTTTGAAGCAAAGTTTTGTCTGAATGATGATTAGATTCAGTGCTTTGGATCGCTGCATTTTAAACTGAGAATGCACGTACAGAATGATGCGTTCGGTGTATGATGGAGTAAACCGTAATCGCACGTGCAGCGGCAGCCTCCCCCGGGTTCTAATGTACGGTAAGGAGTTTTGATTCCGTAGGGGGTGCTGTTGGCCTACTTTTATTAAAATGAAAGTAAAATACACAAATAACATTTAGACTGTTTCTGATCAAATAAAGCAGTAATTGATGTCATAAAATCATGAGTATGTTTTGATTTAAAGGTCAGAAGCTATAGCTTACATGAATACAAAAAAAATCACAAACATGACACGTGTAAATTAAATAATTTTTTATAGCCTATTCTGATTTATTCATTAATGTGTAATATGTTATATTTTTTAAACAAATGATGAGCTCTAAAATATTTTCTGAATCTTTACAACTCTTTTGCTTTAGATCATCTACAAATGTTAAATCTTAAAATAAAATGTTAAGGTTACTACTGCATCTTTCTGAAAAAAAATGCAGCGATTGATATATAGATTATGTATAGTTATTTTCAAAGCTTTAATGTACTGTCATTCTAAAATAACTTCAGTGTTGTTTATTTAATTCTAACAAATAAGTTCTTGTTAAAAACTAACCAAATTAAAAATAATTTGCTTATTTCCACACAGGAGAGACTTGGTGTTGTTTCCAAACAAAAGGAAATATATCAGCATCGGCTATCGGCCAAAAAGAGTTGAAAAATATCGGCATATCAGATATCGTCAAAAATCCAATATCGTGCATCCCTAGATAGTATTACTACTACTAACAAATTTATTATTAAAACATTATTTTTAAAGGAAAATTAAAATGGAAAAAAATACAATCCAGAAAAATTAAAACCGAAAAAAATTAAATTCATAGGGCCGTAAGAAAGTCATGGTTTGAAATGACATGAAGTTGATAACACACGCATGGCAACTACATTGGCCATTATTCTGTTGTATTAGTCCAAAAAATATGAAATTGCGCTCTTTGTTTATTTATTTTGATTTTATACCAAAATCACTTTAATGCACTTCACATCTGAATTATGACCAAACTCGTATGTAGGGGCTTCCTAGAAGGACTTTCTCCTCTCTGCCTATGCCATTTTAAGCTCCAGTGTCATAGAAGGATGTGAGGAAAAAAAGTCTGTTGTTGTGGTGGAGAAAGCAGGATGATATATGGGATCTGGATTGGGTCAGAGAGCAGACTGCACAATGTCTGACAGGAGAATGTTACATTATCTACAATCTCACAATTTCTTTTTCTCGTTTCTTCCTGCTCACTGCCTGTTGTAGATCCGATGGGAGAAGAACATTACACTTGGAGAGCCTCCTGGATTCCTCCATTCATGGTGGTGGTAGGTCTCATGTGTTTTATTTATATTTTATACATGCTGTCTATCTGTCTGTGTGTAAACTAGTACTAATAAGTGTGTATTTCAAAATGGACAAATTATTTTGTTTTATTATTGATGCTCTGACATCTTGTCTAATCCAGGCACATTGCAAGTTATGTCTCAATTCAAATGTTGAGTGAAGTTACAAAATGTACAGCTCATCTGCACATACTTAATAGTGCTTACTAAGGCAAGCATCACTATTACTGTTATCCAGAGTCAGTTTGAGAAAACCTCAAATGTCTCATCATCATGCAGTGCTCGTTATGGCTGGTTTAAGCAAAAACTCAGTTAGGATTTATTGCTTATCACTGTATCGCATTGCACCTGCAGGGCTCAACAATAAAGATGGAGGATTCTGCCTGTCAACTTTTTTAGCTTGTCAGCTAGGTACAGTTATCTAGCTGGATGTCAGATGAGATTTTGTCAAATCCACAAAAATGACTCGTGATAATCTTAGTAGTGGCATTTAGAGTGTGTTGAAAAATACAAATCAGACAGGGATGTTTTTCAATGTTAATGTCCAGAAATAGTTTTTTTATACTTATTACTGTCTTGGAGATTCCTGTCTAATTCTAAGAACTGCATTTAAAAAAAATATATATATATTTTTTAATTCTGTAAAAGTTAGTGGTTCAACGGATCACAAATCTCACGGTTCAGATCACATTACGGTTTTTGACCCGATTTTTTGGATCAGCAAGAAAAGAAAAATATTTCAATTTAATTTGCTTTCTATTTATTACTTAAAGCGAAGTACTTCTTTGATACCATAGCAAATACTACTAGATTAACTAAGAAAGTTTAAACATGATTAAAGAGACAAGAGAACAGCCAGTAAAAATAAGAACAAATACACAAATTACAAGCATAGATAAATACAACAGAATGTTACAAATAAAATAAGGTTGGTAGTAACCAAATACAGTCAAATACAGAAATGTAATAATTAGGAAAAATAACACTGCATAGTGTTCACTGTATAAATTAAATATAGATTATCACAGCTGTTTTGTTGTTTGATGATCGTTAATGACAGCAGCAGTATTTATAGGCCGCTGTCCCTTTAAGACCTGATGCACGGATCCGATATAATGATACACATCACATCCGATTTCTTTCTCAGCTGTCTTCATTCACTTGAGACATAACTGACTGCGTTTACCTGAATGATTGTCGAGATGGGTATTTTGTCATCATTTTATGTGTATGTGTCTGTTCAGAGGATTCAGAAGAGGATTCAATTCGGTGTTCGTGCGCCGTGTGAAACGCGTGTGCGCTTCATGTGTGTGTGGCTGTGCTTTGTCTCTGCTAACAGCGCACGAGTAACGAATCGAGTTCCCTTTTGTCTTTTCTCTCTGGGATTGTTTAAAATTCACTTGCTTGTTTAAATACGAACAAATGAAAAAACGTATACTCTATTATGGTTACATTTTGCAATTAATCCGCGGATCACATGCGTGCCGAACCGTGGGGCTTGGTCCGTACTGATCACGGATCAACTATGATCTGTTTAACCACTAGTAAAAATGATTATTAAAGTAAGTTAATTTAATTTTTAAATGCGTTTTTTGTGTTGTGGACAACAAAAATGTGGACAGGGCAAGTTAAAATCTGAACTATGTCCCAACTGAGCAAGCAGAAAAAAAAAACAATTGGTGTTGAACCCTGACCTGGTTAACCAACAGTGTGAATGATACAGTTAAACTGAAAATATACTCCCTGTTAACTTAAAAGTGACTCCACCATAAAGAGAGAGTAGTATATCTATTACAGACTACAAGATTGTTTGCATTAACTTTCACTGTATTGATTTATACTAATCCAGACTTAAGTTTGGCTGTGACATCAGCCGTCAAACTGTATGTTTAACCTGCTGCGGTTTGACCCGTGGCAGTGGGTGTATTATTGGGTCAGGCAGCCTTTACAGGGGGCACGTCTGCCTGGGCCTGGCTCTCCCACCCCACTCCTTCAGACAAAAGGCCCAGATGGTGGGGCAAAGACATGGCCCATCCCTTTTCTAAACCCCTTCCATCAACCTTTGTCTCTGCTGCTGTCCTTTGTTCCTGTTAAAGACCCCAAACACAGATTAACTCTTTGCATACCGGTCCCCCTTTGTGGCAAGTGTCCGGATCCCCCACTGGCCCAATTCGGTTATATTCTCCTCCATTGGGGGAGGCCCAATGACAAACTGAGGGCCAGCGGGAGGCCAGGGGGTCAAGACAGCTCACCGGTCGGTAGCAGTCATATAGGATAAAGGGGGATGAGTACAGACTTGAGGAAAGAACTTGAGTCGTTAAACCTCACCTCCTGTATGTTAGCGCCTTGTAACACTTTGTGGCGGCATGAATCTTCGCAAATGCTTCTCTCATTTTGCTCATATTTATTCGGCAAGGATTTTCTATTTGTCATGATTCCGTTATTAGCCATAAACCGTGCGGCTGTTCTAGTACCTGAGGTCAGCGGCTGCCTAAGGGTCAGGATTATCTCATTTCTCAAATGCAAATGACAAACCACTGCACTCCTAATAATACACATGCAACAGAGGTCCTCACTGTAAAGTCTATATGGATGTGGTTGTATTACCCCTGCTTTTGTCTCGTATTGTCTTTACCATTAGGATTTGCTTAATTGCCCCCAGAGAAGAGCTTAGTGTTTAAAATAATCTATTAACATGAGAATGTAGTTAACTCCAATTAGCATCAGAGGTACGCATTTTGTTCGCAAGGAAGTGCCGTGACGTAATTCGAACAAACCTGCAGGTGGCGTTTTGAGGTTAGGTCATGTGTACGAGTCAACCGTAAATCTTTGCTAGTGATGGGCGATACCTCTTATTTTATTTTCAATCTGATACCGATATTTTCAAGCCCAGTATCGTCGATACTGATACCTATAAACTAAACTGATCTTTTAAATTATTAAAAGAATATAATCAGTAATTATACTCACTTAATATTAGATTTTAAAGCCATGTTTTTATCATTTCATAGGCCTTTTTTGTTTACACTGTCAGAAGTAAAATATACTATAATTGTATTTTAGCCCTTTACTGGGGCAGTAACCTCAAAGGTGCAACTATACCCCTAAAAGGGAGCATATTAGTACCATACAAGTATGTATGCTTTAAGGGTAGATAAGTTTCAAAGGTCCACCTTTGAGGATACCTCATGAAAAATAAACATGGTGTTACATACGTACTAAAATGTATTATTATTATTACCATGGCAAATTTGTGGTTACTGCAGTTTCACTACAAATACTGTGGTAAACAGTGGTTACAGTAATAAAACCATGGTTATTTTTTGTAAAAGGCTGCCAGGCTGCCAGAAAAAAAATATGCTAAAGTTTCGCCCTTTAGGGGTAAAAAAAAATCGTGATATGACATTTTTGCCATATCGCCCACCCCTACCCTTTTCCCTATAGAAAATTACAGTACAATTCAAAAGTTTGGTGTCGATAAAACCAGCAAGGATGCATTAAATTGTTCAAAACATGTGATAGTAAAGACATTTATAATGGTAGAAAAGATTATTTTCTATTCATTAAACAATTTTGAAAAACTGTCATGGTTTTCAAGTAACAAATAAATTATTTTGGAATCTCCTGTAGACAGTAAGCCATTCAAAATGTTTTGATATTTTAGTTGGTTTCATTTTTAATTTCATTTTTGATATAAACAGTGGCCAAACCATGGTAATATGCAATTATCCTGTACAATAGTTACAATGACTTAGAACTATGGTATTTTGGTGGAATTTTTGTAAGGGTTATTTAGCGTTTATAGTTTAACATTTAAACTGTGCATTTAGAAGTTTGCCATTTTTTTAATTTTATAATGTAAAACTACATTAAAATGTGTAAGTCTGTGGTTTCATTTTATCTAGCCATTTATCTGGAGTTTTAGTTGTTTCCCCTTCTGGGGTTGTTTCTCCCTCACTTCCTATCCCCCTCGTTCTCTCCCTCCATTTTCCCCCTCTCTCTTTCCATGTCTGTTTCTAGTTTCCTCTTCCCATTAATGTTCCCTTCCCCCACATACAAAGGGTCCCTCATTTTTATCCTCTCTTTCTCTCCTTTTCCTGTGTAACTCTTTAACTTGCTGTACAAGTGTTTAGGAATGTTCTTTATCCTGGTAAATATTTGCAGGGAAAAAAAAGATAGTTTCCATTGCATTAGCACAAAAGCAGTCTTATCAACAGGGTTTCCAATTCAGGTCTATAATATCACCAAATAGTTTTGTCTGATATAAATATATCCTTGATAAACACTGTTTATTTTCCATTTCTTGGTGAGAGCAACAGCAGGAGCGTGTCGTGTGCCGGTGGTTAGTTTTTAGCCTTCCCACCGCCGGGCTTTTTTTTCCAGGAGATTTTATAGGTTATCTATTAAATCGATATCTGAAGACCTGGAGCGATCTAATTTGGGCCATTTAAACAGGTACTTAGTTTCAGTGCAGTAATTAAAATACCATTTGGACACAAACCTTGTTTCCCCTCCAAACAGCCCTGCAGGACCCAAAGACTCTTAATTGAGGAAATCCCTGGCTTAATTGATCTGTAACTTGCTGTTTGTGCCAAGCGGGTGGGAGCGAAAGACTGTGCAAGTCTCAAGTTTCACTGGACTTCATTTTTACCATGCTGGCTTTGCTTGATGTAACTTTTCTAAAGAGTACACTGTAAATAGGTTGCTGTAAATCTTACAGTAACTTTATTCCTGTGATCAAAGCTGAATTTTCAGCATCATCACTCCAGTCTTCAGTGTCACATGATCCTTCAGAAACCATTCTAATATTCTGATAAACATTTTTTAATATTATCATCAATATTTAAAACAGTTGAGTAAATTTTTTTCAGGCTTCTTTGATGAATAGAAAGATCTAAAGATCAGCATTTATCTGAAATAAAAAGCTTTTGTAACATTATACACTATACCATTCAAAAGCTTGGAGTCAGTATAATTTTTACTTTGGGAAAGAAATGGTAGAAATTACTACTTTTATTTAGCAAGGATGCTTTAAATTGATCAAAAGTGATGATAAAGACATTTAGAATGTTATAAAAGATTTATATTTCAGATAAATGCTGTTCTTCTGAACTTTCTATTTATCAAAGAAACCTGAAAAAATTCTACTCAGTTGTTTTCAACATAATAAAAACAATAATAATAATAGTTTTCTGAGCAGCAAATCAGAATATTAGAATAATTTCTGAAGGATCATGTGACTGGAGTAATGATCCTAAAATTCAGCTTTGATCACAGGAATAAATTACATTTTAAAATATATTCAAATAGAAAGCAGTTATTTTAAATAGTAAAAATATTTCAAAATTGTACTGTTTTTGCTGTACTTTGGATCAAATAAATGCAGGCTTGGTGAGCAGAAGAGACTTCTTTAAGAAACATTAAAAATCTTACTGTTCAATAACTTTTGACTGGTAGTGTAAATAAAACACAGTAAAAATGAGTTTGTGTTGTTAAAATTCAGTCATTTTGACAGTAAAAGTTGACAAGCTCTCCGAAGAAAAACAGCAGGATGGGATTCAGGCTGCACCCTCTTTCCAAATGCATTTGGTGCCACAAATGTTGAAGGTCTGAATGAACCTGCAAGCACAAGAAAAAAAAAACATTATTTATCAAAGCAGTTTACAGAATTTGCCTTGACTGTCAAACTTCTTGGTGCTGTATGCACTTTGCCGTTAATAAATATGTTATATACTACATCTGAACGCACCTACAAGGAAGGTACATAATTAGTTGATAATCCATCATATTCAAATTATTAAAGCTCAATTTTTTACAATGCATTCTCAATCAGTAGAGCAAAGTGTTGAAATAATGGGTTTGATTCCAGGGGCAGTTCTACGGTGAGTGGATATCCGGGGCTTAGCCCAGAAACATTAATGAATGTATCAGAATACACGGGATACACTTCAAATAAAATAGGCTATGCTAAAAGTTACATTGGCTAAGTGGCTTAATTTTTTATTTTTAAAGAGACAAGTATAATGAATTAAAATTTGCACTTACAAATTGCATAAATAACATTACAGTGTTTCCCACAGACTTGCACTCTATTTGTGGCAGCATATATATGCAGACTCATTCTCTGCCAGCAGGTGGCGCTGTTGGAGTGGTAGAGATCGAGGTTTCCCTGGTAACGCTGTACACAAAGCAGAGCTCCACTCACAAACACTGCATTATCAGACATTACATGCAAGAAGAAATGAAAACTAGTTTCCATCAGAAATACAGTGATATAAAAACACCCGCTTTCGATTTTGAAACGTGCAGTGCTCATGTTTATTCAACATGTGCTAGCATGTTCCTCTCAAAGTCACCCTGTTCTGTGAGTTAGTGGAGAACAGCAGCTAGAGGCTAATTTAGTAACATTAAAGTTAGTTAAGCTGATGGAAGCTCACCTGCTGTTAGCACCGCTACGAGGCAATCACAAGACTCCA
>NW_015505510.1:492995-511603 GCF_001515645.1 Sinocyclocheilus grahami | reverse complement strand
TGTTTATTCAACATGTGCTAGCATGTTCCTCTCAAAGTCAACCTGTTCTGTGAGTTAGTGGAGAACAGCAGCTAGAGGCTAATTTAGTAACATTAAAGTTAGTTAAGCTGATGGAAGCTCACCTGCTGTTAGCACCGCTACGAGGCAATCACAAGACTCCAATACACCTCCGATGCAGACATGACCACAAACTTGAAAATAAAATACAAAAGATGTTCCTAACAGTAATGTTTCTTCACTCAGTTTTCATCAGTAGGTTGTTAGCTCGCTGTTTTATGTTAACGTTACGTCTGTCACTGAATTTAGGGACCGTCTCTAAAGTTACATACAACATTGGTTCACACTTTCTGACTTAAATAGCATTTGAAGAGAATTACCTTACTTGTGATAAAGAGGCAGAGTAAAGAAGATAACTTACTATGCTTCTCTTTGTTCAATTAAGTTCGGCTAAATGACATTATTAACTTACCAGTTGATGTTATCATCGATACTATGGCATTCACAAGAAGAGGATCCAAAATACACCTCCGATGTTGCAGACTGCATCCAGACTAGAAATCTGAAAATAACAAACAAAAGAAGTACTAGAAAATACTGTTTAAAATCTCCACTGAAACAGTGGTTTGCCTAACGCACTTTACCTCAGTATTTCATGTTAATTGGCTGTTAAGGTTAAATAACGACTCACCAGAGGAGCTAACTTGCATTAAAGGGCAGCAGAACATACAAACGTGTTTCTCGGTTTAACTAAGGTTTATTTAGTCTAATATAGCTGACCTTAACTTACTCAGCAGTCGATGTTATCAGCCTTTTGGTGGCATTCCGGCCGTCACTCAGAAAAAAAGGCTCCGGACATGAAAAATGACACTATGAATAATTTTAGTTTGCTGTTAACAAGTGAAAACACCTTAAAATATTGCACAGAAATAATATACTGACCTTTCTTCAAGTTAACTGTGCATTTCTCTTTTGTCCTTTTACAGCCACTTCCACAAAACAGTCAAAAAAGAACTCCCTTGCCATTGGTCAGTTTTTCGCGGGCATATACAGTAGTGACTGTATATTTTCCCATAATCCTTTGCGGTTTACAGTAAAATACTGTATACACATTTTACAGTATCTTACTGTACATATTACAGTATAATACTGTTCAAATTACAAAAATCAGTTACAGTGTAATCAAGCTCAGATGAAGTCGTAGCAAATTATTGACAGCTTTTTTTTGTGGTAGGATACTTATAGTATGTGTATTTCAAAAGGTTTGACTTCATATATGTTGTATTTAAAGGTCACATTCTCTCCTGTTTCCTTTTGTAGTGTATTCTGGGATTTGTACTGTGCCGCTCCAGACCGCCGGGAGACCTGCGAGCACTCCAGCGAGGCCAAGGCCTTCCACGACTATGTGAGTGACATACAGCCTTGACAGTCTTTTAGCTGAGCTTCAACTTCTCATCCAATGACGATGTGTGTTGGGGGCAGGGCTTACCCAGTTTATTGATGTGAGTGTTTAGTGAATGATACGAGGCAGATTTGCTTACCAAAGTGTCACAGGATACATTAAGTGAGCTGAATAGAGGTTTTTCCGTGTGTGTTGGATGTGTTTTGTGTGTACATGAGTGTTTTGTTCTAGATCATGTTTCTTCCTGGTTGTCCTTTTTAAAAATGCTCATGGTATGTAATTGTGTGCATTAGAAAAACAAGTATGGGATGTTTATTTCAGTTTATTTTTCCCGCAGCGGCTTGCATAAAGCATAAAGCATAAAGCATTATAAAGCATCTCGCGAACACAGATTTGCGCAGATTCTTTAATTTGCACAGACAGACATGTAATCTGATTAACATACTGAATGCTGTGCATTCACAGATGTAATATTTCAGTAACAGTGAAAGGCATAATGAAATGTCAGTTGTTGTTGCCGGGATGCCCGCAGGCTTGAGTCAGAGCGGGAAGGATAGACGGATGGCTCAAAACAGGTTGAGTGCAAGCGTCTGGTTATGCATATGTTTGTTAAAATGAAGGTCATATAAGGGTTGTTGACTTTTGTGTTGCAATGTGATTTTTAATTCAAGTATTGATTTTCTTAGGCTTAAAAAATGTCAAACCTAAGTTTAAGGAATTTATCTGGTTAAAATGCGCATTATAGCCTAGATAATATGAATAGTACACATGAATACAATTTAATGATGCAAATTATCAATTATTTTACACCGTATATGCTCAAAATGCATGAAAAATATTATTCATTTATTTTTTTAAATTGTATATTATCCATTCAGAAAACTGTTGGTTTCGAACAGTTCACCCAAAAATGAAAATTTGCCAAAAATAAAACATCACAATAATTCACAAGTAATCCAGATAACTACAGTCCATCTATTAACAGCTTGTGAAGTAAACAGCTGCATGTTTGTAACAAACAAATTCATCAACTGTTGTTTCCGTTTTATTAGTTCAGAGGGCCCAACCTCTAGTCCAGGGTTCCTCAAATCTTGCCCTGGAGGGCCAATGCGCTGCAGAGTTTAGCTCCAACCCTGATTAAACTCACATACCTGTGATTTTCTAATGATCTTGAAGACATTGATAAGCTTGCTCAGGTGTGTTTGATTAGGGTTAGAACTAAACTAAAGTGGATCTCGTGGGCCAGATTTGAGGATCCCTGCTCTAGTCTGTCTGCTGAACTTGACTGGTGGCATTTATGGAGACGACAGCCCAGAACGGGCCTGCTCAATGTCAGGAGTTAAGTCAGCATCTGGAAGGAAACAGAACCAGTTTCATTCCACTGACCAACATTTCACTGACTTGTATAAAAACCAAATATTTGACTAAAATGTTTCCAGAGGAAATTTATTTTAGTATTAGTATGCAGTATTTTACTAATAGCTAATCGCGTACACCTCATGCATGTCGTCGCTCATTGATCTTAAACGTATTACTTTTTTAAATGACTTGGTTAAACATGATTAAATATGCACAGCCTTTTCATTAGAAGTGCAAATATTCAATTTTCCCAAACCACCAAAAAATTTTCTGATCAGAATGTTTTTTTTTTTATTTCATTCCGCATTTCCAAAACTTTCCCTTAATCTGTTTAAAAGAGCAGTTCATCCAAAAATTTAAATCCTTATATCGTTCCATCCCCATATGCTGTTGTTTTCAATAGAACGGTGTTATTTATATACTATTATTTATTAATATTTTGAATGAGCTTTTATTTTTACATTTTCAGTTTTCATTTTAAAGTTTTAAGTTTTAGTCATTTTGTTATATGCTCTTGTCATTTTTGTTAGGGTTTTTAATATATATTTTTAAAATTTTGTTTAAATTTATTTTTCAGTTTTTAGTAATTTTAGTAAAACTTCAGTTAGTTGCCAAGCCAACATTGCTTTACTCCGTACTTCTACACCGGATGCGAGCGGCGCGGCACAACAAAATTCTATAGAATCCATTATAATCAGCGATGCTGTCTACACTGGATGCGGTGCGACACGACAAATCCAAGAACAGTAATCTGCTGCCGCGTTCTATTAATGACGTACTGACACAAATTTCAAATGATTTTTAACGGTCGCTTTGTCACGTCCAGTGTAGATAGACTTTAGCTGTTGTGGCGCGGCGCGACAACTGTCGCGTCCGGTGTAGAGACGGTGTAATTGTCAAAAAAACAAAACACTGTAATATAATATTGTATAATGTATATATTTGTCACATTTATTTTCACATAGCTAAATATTATGACATAGCTAAAAATAAATATCTAAATATTATTACATCAAACCTGCTTCATAGGCTTCATATTCGTTCTGAGAGCTTTATGTACAAGTTATTGATTTCAGAAAACTTGGAATATAGCGTATGAGTCGAGGACTATTTTTGGAGTTTGATGTTGCTATAAACTATAGATTTTCAAGTATTCCACTGAAAAAAGTATTTTGTCGGAAACATAGCTAAAAATAAATATCTAAATATTATTACATCAAACCTGCTCCATAGGCTTCATATTCGTTCTGAGAGCTTTATGTACAAGTTATTGATTTCAGAAAACTTGGAATATAGCGTATGAGTCGAGGACTACTTTTGGAGTTTGATGTTGCTATAAACTATAGATTTTCAAGTATTCCACTGAAAAAAGTATTTTGTCGGAATGTGTGTGTGTGTGTGTGTGTCTGTGAATGTGCCCGTGTGTGTTGTGGAGCTGCAGTATCATGTGTGCCGGTCTTGGCAATGTCTTTGCTGCTACTAGGGTGTCCTTGAGTTCAGTGATTTATCATGTTTTTATTCTGATTCCTTGGCTCCCTTGTTGGGTCACAGCTCTGTAGAGGCCTGTGCTCTCTGTGTGTGTGTGTGTGTGTGTGTGTGTGTGTGTGTGTTTGTCTTCAGGCCTGCATTGCCCACACCTTCCTGGCTGCTTCTGCGCTGAAATCAAGACAGTCAGGAATCCTCTCAGTGTAAAATAATGGAATATAACGGTCTAATCCTCTAATCCCAGGAATGGTTGAGGGCTAATCCAGGGATTTTGTGGGATTGGTGTCTTGGCAATAGGGATGGAATTTTGGGACGCAACACCTCTAAATGCCAGAGTCATCTGTGTGCTCTTCACTTTCTGCCGGGCTTGAGTCATAAAGCTTCATAATGAGCATTGATTAAAAACGCCGCAGACAACTCACGACAAGCTTACACCTCAGATCTGGTTGACGATCCAAGTGCACGGCATGTTAGTCCTGCTTGTTAAATCAGGATGCAAAAATTTTATTTGACATAATATAATGTAGTATTATTATTAAATATAGCAAAAGTAATTTTTCCTGATTTTTTTTTTTAAAGGGACTAGAATAAAATGGTAAAAATAATAATAAAAATATTTAAATACATTTTTGATTTACTTGATTTTAAGACAACATTTTTAAAATCATGTAAGATTAAGACTCTTGTTATATATTTTAGAAAGAGACTTAGAAAGCGACTGCCATATGAAATCACATGACCGTCTTGAAATTCAGTTGTGTCATTAAACAAACTTCAGACAAATTTACATCAAAAGTATTTTTTTAGAGAATGCCAACCACAAATGCTATAACGAAGACTTGGCAAAACAAGTTTTTAGTGTGTATGTTTTTATTTGTGATGCTGAAATGTTCTATTACTGCTTCATCTGCACAGTTTCTTTCTATATTTCTTCTTATTTCTTTTTCCATTTTATAATACTTGGTTTACGACCTGTTGCTAATCCTTGTTATCTTTCATATTTAAAATTTTCTCTTTAATATTGGCAGCAACCTGGACATTTTTTTTTCTCAGATTAAAGCTTCCTAAAGGGATAGGTCACCTTCACTTGGTCCCCATTGACTTGCATAGTGTTTTTTTCCCATACTATGGAAATCTGTGGGGACCAGCAACTGAAGGTGAACTATCCCTGTAACGTTTTAATAGACGTTGCTTCATACACATTGAGGTTCGAGTCCTGCTTGCAACATATCCCGATCACAATCGTACTCTTTCTCCCCAGTGTAGATTTTTTTTTTAATGTCATAGTGGTAGAGTATTAGGATTCCAATTAATCATTTTTAGGGTTGGCGGCTGCTATGATTTCATCAGGAAGATTACTGTAGTAAAATATGGAAATTGCATACTGTATGTAGATATTGTGTATGTGCGTCTGCCTTTCTCCTTCCCCTCCCCCTCCCCCTCCCCCTCATTCCCTCTCGTTCTCTCTGGGGAAGATTGATTGGGTAATCTTGCCGTTTCCCCCATGATGCCGTTCGCTTGCTAGCTTGGGGGAAGGAGAGGCAGTGCGGGCAGTATGACGACACACAGGAATAATGATAATGAAGGAACGCGCACACACATGCACGGTTTCACCGGAGGAGAAGCGAGGCTATTTGTTAAGAGAATCCCTAGTTAAAGAGAAGACCATACGCATGTTCCTCTAAATTATTTTCTCTCACATATACTCTTTTATTTTTATATGGATATCGCAGGCAAAACAGAAGAGAGCTTTCTTCGTTATAGGAGAATTTTGTCAGCAAACATGAAACACAGACACAGGTTTTTTTATTGTTTGCTTGAACATGTCGCGCTGCCGTGAGTAAAAAGTTAAAGCCACTGGCTGTTTATGATTGCTATCCAGTGAGGCGCATAGGGTTGCACTGAGCATGCTCAGTAGTTAATATTTGATCCAGACTCACTGGAGGAGGACTGGAGTGGAGTATCAAGAAGGTAAGAGAGGGTAACAAGGAGTATTTGTAAAGGTACGTGAAGAGATTTTTCCTGTTCATAATCCATGTCCTAACCATTCACAATCCAAAATATGTTCACCCCTTCAGTTTTTCTAAATCAGAACACGTTTGATGTTTATTATAGAGCTTTAAGGAGCTGGATGTTGGTCCAATCAGCATCGACTGTGGACGGAGCTAGGTGGTTTAAATGACCTTCTTTTTTGCCACAGTTGCAGCAGGGACAAAAACACAAATTAACATGGAAGAGATGTTACGCTTGATGCTTCGTGTCAGGAATTTTTGATTCTTTTTGCATATGGTATACAGGCCCAACAGGTCAGCAGTTATTGGACGAGACAGCACATCCGCAGATTTCTTCACCGCACACACTTATGACCAGCACTGCGTCGGCTTATTACTGCTGTGTGTCATGTCCAAACAATGACGAGAATGACCCTCACACAGTTTACAAGTTCTGCCTCACAGTGTTGATCCTTGTTCGCATCCTGATGGTTGAGCCTTAAAGGTGAACTGTCCAATTTTTTTGATGGTGAAATACATTTACATTTAGTCATTTAGCAGACGCTTTTATCCAGTGCGATTTACAAATGTGGGCAACAGAAGCAATCAAACCAACATAAGAGCAATAATATGCAAGTGCTGTGACAATCCTGATTAGCCTAATGCAATAAACGTAGCAAGTATTGTTTTTATATATATAATAAATAAAGTATATAGAATAGAAAAAGAATAGAGAATGCTAGTGTTAGAGGGTTATTTTTTGTTTTTTAATAATAAAAAGAAAACAAGTTGATAGAATAGAAAAAAATAGAGAACACTAGTGTTAGAGGGTCCACTTTTTGTTTAAATTTTTTTATTAAAAAAAGAAAACAAATAAATAGCAAAGAAATAGAATACAGAGTGCTAGTGTTAGAGGATCAAGCTTTATACGTCCACTTATCTCTTTTTTGTTTTTTTTAATAGCAGACAACTTGGATGATTTGGTTCTTGCTAGTTGGTTCAGGGTGAATGTAAGTTTGAGCTTTTATTTATTTTATTCTGTTTTATTTATTTATTCTGTTTTTTTTATTTGAGGATGCTTTCACACCTGTAGATCGATTGCTTTGTTCCGAAACGGGGATTAAAATTATTATAATGTTGCTTTTTATTCTTGGTGCGGTTCGCTTTCACACGGCAAAGTTTCTAAACGGACCAAATTTGTTAATACAAGTCACGCGCGAGTAAACTGTTGTCTCATTGGTCAAAGTTCCACGGTTTATTTTCCGGGATTCCGGTTAGCTGACACACATGTCATCTGTCAGGATGGAACGACAACAGTTTTTTTTTTTTGTAACTGTCCTTATATTAATTTATCATTTTGAGCAGGAGTCCAGGATTCGTCGGGAAAACATTTTTAAAATGCACCTACTAGGAAGAAGAGCAATAAGCAAAGATTTGAATGGCAAAGACGTGCTCACCCACAGACATTCACAGGTTTTGAAGTATTAGCAAAACAACAAAGCTAATGCTTTTCACGGAACTTACGTAATTACCCATTATACACTGTGATATAGCCTGGTTCGTTGGTCCGTTAGATTGGATTGCTTTCTCACTACAACCGAACCGCTCCAGAGTTCGTTTTCAATCGAGCCGAGACCACCTCGTTCAGGCGATCTCGGACCGATTGTTTTGGCACGGATCCGGGCACGATTGCCGTGTTCACATATGCCCAAACGAACCGAGCTAAGGGGGGAAAGCTATAGAGCAAAATTGTCACAGCTGACAAAGGTTCAAACCTACAACCTTTCACTTACCAGCCCAGATCTGCCACGCCAGACTTCTTTTTCCGGTCTCTTTCTCCTGGTCTTCCTCAATCACTCTGAACCCCATTGCTCCTCTACGCTCCTTCCCGTTAGGCTCTCTCGTTCTTCACACAAATGTGGTCTCTCTCCGGTAGGGTTGGCAGGCAGTGCTGGCAGGATGCTCTTGGCGCGGCGTGCGTCTGGTGCTGTTGTAGTGCGTTGGCTGGTAGCAGCTTGTGAGGGGTGGCGCCAGTACACCAGACTCAAGTACCAGCTGGGCATCCAAACCCATCCCTGAACCAAAAGAGGCTTCCTTGGATCGCTTTTCTTTTCTTTGTGTGTTTGTGTTGGTACGAGTGCCTGTACATGTACACACTCAGACATGTTTGCATATGCTGTGTGTTTATGTGTGTTTGGACTCATGGCCTACGTCAGGCTGTTTTCTCAAGAGGGGCGCAATACTCTACATCTGTGTACAACGCAATCTATGCTTATTCAGACGGCAAGCGCGTGTTTTACGTACCTCCTTTCATCTGAGAACCGCTGCTCCGCCTCGACTAATGGCAACTAACGAGAGTATCAACACAACAGATTACTCGCTTTCCAGTTACGCTGACACTTTATAGCTGTTGACACAAGTTGTGTTCGTTAGCTCTCAACGAGGCACTAATTAATGGGACACACAGTGAGAGGAAATGTTCATGATTGAGAGTCAGAAGCTCAGCTGGTATGGCTGTTGTTTCTGTTTTTTTTTTTCTTTAATCCAACCACATGATTGCAGTCAAACCACCAGGGTTCAAATTAATGGTCACCCGCTATGTGTCAATTTCTAATGCTGTTAGCAGAATGACCAGTGGGCAGTATAATGCTGATATTTTAATAATTACATTTTTGGTGACATCAAAGATATTAATATTAATATTTCTTTAATAATAATAATAATACATTAATTAATGTTCTTATTTAATTTAGCCATTATTGATATTTAATAATAATAATACTATTTTAAATAAGTGCTTATTTAATTTAAGCAATTTTTATATTTATATAATAATAATAATAATAATAAATTAATGTCCTTATTTAATTTAAGCATGGTTGATATCTAATAATAATATTATTTAAAAAGTGCTTATTTAATTTAAGCAATGTTGATATAATAATAATAATAATAATAATAATAATAATAATTTTAAATAGTAAAATGTAATAATGAAATTTTGTTGTTATATATTATTGTTATTATTATACAAATATCTAAGTTACTTAAACACTTAAAAAAAATAATTTTATGATATTATAAAATTATTAACAATAACAACAGCAACAATAATAATAATATTAAAAAAATAAGTGCTTATTTAATTTAAGCAATATTGATATCTAATAATAATAAAAAAAATTTAAGTGGTTTAGTTTAATTTTAAATAGTAAAATGTAATGTTCTTATTTAATTTAAGCAGTTTTTTGTTATATATTATTGTTATTATTATTTAAATGTCCTAGTTAAGCACTTTATTAAATTATTATTTTTTATTATAGTAATTATATAATTATAGTAATTAATAATTATATAATTATAGTAGTCATATTATTAATAATAGTAATAATAAATTTTTACAAATAGTAAAAAAAAATAAAATAAATGTAAGCAATTTTGATATTTATATACAATAGCAACCACAACGACAACAACAATTATTACTATTATTTTTTTAATAATAAGGTTAATGTTTTTATTTAATTTAACCAATTTTTGTTATTATTATTATTATATAAATATCTAAATTACTTATGTGCTTATTTTGTATTATTTAAAAAAAATAAATGATTAAGTGCTTTCTTAATGTAAGAATTTTCGATTTAAGTGTGAATAGGATCCAAATGTCTTTCCATCTTTGCAGTGAGGTCTGGAAGCTGAAATCTTGTACATTGTAAAAGGTGGCAGTTTTGCTGCAAAATGATGATGATGATGATCCATAGAGATCGGCTGTAGAAAGCAGATTTTTTGCAGAGTTCTGTAGGGTCTCATATATTATCATCATATATAGAGTCTTGCATATATTGCAGCCAGCGACGGTAATACTGTCAGATTACTGTTGTCATTCCAGCAGCATCTCATAGCTCCCTGATGATTACACCTGCACCTTTACGTGTGTGTGTGTGTGTGTGTGTGTGTGAAAGAGAGCGTATGTACATGGTCCCTTTGGTCTCATTCTGAAACAACATTTGAACTTTGCCGTGTTGACTTTAGTTTAAAGAGAACTTCAGAAAATAGAGCTTTATCAGTACCTGTCCAGACCACTTTAGCAGGCAGACAATGAATTAACGTTATTTTAATAAGCCTGCAGAACTGCCTCCGCTCTTCATGACTTAAAATTCTCATTTATCAATAAAAAATCCAGACTCTAAAGGCACCATTACACCTTAAAATATTTCAAAACACTCCAAGCTCAATTTGAAATAATACTCTCACGCCACTTGTCGATATAGGGTTGGAATAGGGCTGAAGCGTGCCGGTGGTTTTTCACAGCTGCGGTTCAGTTAGACCTCAGACAGAGGCCCGCAGTAAGTCTCGCTACACACCTCATTTACATTCTATACCACACTGAAACCACAACACACCGCTTGCTCTTTCCTTGACCTGCTGTCCTTCTTGCAGCATGAGAAAAGAGAAGAGAGTGAGAGAAATGGAAAAAGAAATAGAAAGGAGAAGGAAAAAAAAAAAGAGAAAGGGAAGGAAAGAAATGAAGGAAAAAACATTGAATTCCGCAAAAGGACATTTTGCCAATCACCTGGTTTCTATTTCGGTAGTTGCGCTAGGTAGTCCTGGACAGTGTACAATCTTATTGGTCCAAAATCCCACCCCATATAACAGATTTTCCATGTTTTTTTGTTTCACAAAGGCTTCATTTATTTGATTGAAAATACAGTAAAAAGCTAAATTGTGAAATATTATTACAATATAAAATAACTGTTTTCTATTCAGTTATGTCATTTATTTCTGTGATACAAAAGCTGAATTTTCAGCATCATTACTAGTCTTCAGTGTCACATGATCCTTCAGAAATCATTCTAATATGCTGATTTGGTGCTCAAGAAATGTTTCTTATTATTTTTATTTAATTTTAATTGTATTATTATTGATTTTTTTTATCCTAGAATAATATTCACTTATATTTTACTAACTTATTTTATTATAATAATTGTTTCCTTGGAGAATATTTACACAGTTTATCACATGGCAAATCTGCTTACACTTTTATGCAGATTGTGCTTCCGCTGAGTCCAGTCCATTGGAGCTCTCTGCCAATTTGAAATCGATAAAGTGAATCCGGCGTAATGTAGAGCAGTACGCCGCGGACAATTAGATGCATGTGATGCTGCGTGCTGCACGCTCCAGGAGGCTCAGTTGTGGGATGGTTGCATACACACTCACGGTGTTGACCCACTAATTAGTTAAATCACATGTCTAAATTCTTATGGATTTTTCATTAGCATAAATAAAGTGTTTGACTGTAATTTCATTGGTTTAGTTGTTAATAAAGGTGCTGGAAAGTTCCAGTGATCAGATGAGTGACTTGACAGGATCAGTCAGGAATCGCTCAGTTTTCTGTCTTTTTTGCCCTTATCTTTTTTACTTTTCTTGCTTTTATCATTGTCTTTTTTACTTTTTTATTCATTTCAATTTGACATGTGTCGCTCATCTGTTTCTTTTCGTTTGTTTTTTCTTTTTTTCTTTTGTGTTTTCCTTTACTCTGTTTTTCTATAAATTTTCTTTCTTTCTTAATTGTTCTCCTTTATTCATTTCAGTTTGACGTGTGGTGCTCATGTGTTTCTTTTTCATTTGTTTTTCCTTTTCTTCTTTTTTTGTGTTTTCCTTTACTCTTACTTTTTTCCATTTTTCATTCTCTTTTCCTTCTATTCTTTCTTGCTTTCAGTCAGGTTAAGGTGTGGTGGTCACATTTCTTTTTTTACTTTCTTTTTTCCATTACCTTTTCTTTTAATTTTTTCATTTCCTTCTCCTTTATACCCCCCCCCCCCCCTTTCCCCCATTTTTGCTTTCTTTTAAATAACTCTTTTTTTTTTTTTTTTCCTGCTTTTTTCTGTTTCCTGCTTTTTTCCACTTTAGATTGAGCTATGATGCTCATGTGGGTGTTACAAGTTTGAGTGCAGCTTGCAACATTTCCAGAATCTTTTCTCTCTCCTTCACTATCTGTGAATCTGTTTAAAGTCACCAAAAAAAACATAAAAAGCTTTTAAATCTGTTCAGGATCTAGTTCCTCATGACTTCATCAGCATTGAGACTTAGCTGGGAATAATGCAGTAATGACTAGAGGATTTTAATGTTTGTAAAAGCTGCAAGATTAACATTTTATTCAGCAAATAGATTTATTTCTTTTTTTTTTATCCAAGTCATTACCGTTATGGAGGAATGCATTTCTGCTCTGCTCACTGATGTCTGTGAGCTTCTCCCCCATGAATTAATGAGGGTCTTCTTCATGGAGACGGAGAGGAAGGAATCTGCTCTTTTAGATGCGTTCTCAGCCATTCTTCAACCTCTGGAGTTTTTTTTTTAATGTGGCCTTTTCTTGTGTTGGCATAAACAGATCTAGCGCACACAGACAGACTCAAATTGGCCGTGTCCGCATGTACAGCATGCACACATTTGGCATGGTGTCCATGGTAATGTTAATGTGCAAAATACTACTGTTCTTAGTGCTCTAGACCGTCCTTGGCTCTTTGTCGTCCTCTGTCATCCGATGACATTGTCGTCTGGAATTCGTTTCCTCACACACAGGTCACATGAAGACACGGTTATAGTGGTAATATTTTTATTCCATTTTCTATTTTTGTTACCATTGTAATTCAATGGATGGTCATGATGGTCAACTAACTAACTAATTCAAAAACACCAATTGAAGCACTATAAGAATCCCCTTTTTTCACGACTGTTGGGATTGTAATGCTGATCAGTGGAGTTAAAAAGCGACCTAAAGAGGGCTGAGTTTACGGACAAATCTAACCATTTGTCTTCATCGTATCGTTAATTACTCAAGGTTGCAGGTGTGTGTCAGAGAGGTCACAGGATCACCGCAGGGCCAGTGTGAATGTCATGACTAACATGATGAACAGGCACTTAACCTGACACACACATGCTTAAACACTGCTCTTATTCAAAGCTAGTTTCATTCATAAAGTTACAAATTGGCCTCCTGAACTTCAAACCAATGAAGCGTTTTTTCAAAATACATTTTTTCCAATAATATTTAAATATTTTGAGGTCTCTGTTTCAGTGTGTTTTGGTAAGCTAGGGTATACATTTTTTTTTTTCAGCATTTGTCATATTACCGTATATTACATTATACATTATATGCTATACTTGTTGAACTATGTTTGCAAACAGTAATTGTTTAACAATGTTACTGTTGTAGTTTATTAAATCTAAAGTGTTCTAAGACACTGTTGGTATAAATCGTTTCGCATATTCATCATATTGTCGTAAGAATTAGTTTTTGCAAACAGAGATTGTTTAATCAACATTTTTTTGCCAGTCATGGTTGTAGAAGGTTTCCCAGACAGCTTCTCTATTTGTGGCTAATATTTTTCAATCACCATTTTTTTCCATGATGGTCAGCTTATTGACTATTCCAACAACCAACCAGTCATTTAGTGAGGTCAGCTAATAAAGAACAAATTTTTTTTTTTTTGCTGACTTCATTTTCTGAAATATTTCTTTCTTTCTCTCTTTCTTTCTTTCCCTGACCCCCTTCTCTTCCTGAATATATATATTTTTTCTTTCTGAATGTCTTCCTCTGATTGTTAGTTTCTTTTTGAATTTCTTTATTTTTTTCAGTTTCTTACTAAATTTAATTTAGACTTGTTTTTCTTTCCTTCTGAACTTCTAAAAAATGTAATTCATCCGTTCTCATTCACTAAACAGCCATACACATGCGGACAGATGTCTTCGAGAATTGCGTTGTAAGTCTAGTTTAAAATAGACCACAAATGTTTCTCAAGAACTCTGTGTTCTCTCAATTTGACAAACTTTAACTAACTCTTAATAGTTGTTTGGACAGTAGAAAGGAGACCCACATGAAATACAGACATGCTGGCGGTACTAGTTATACAAATTGTTTGATGCTTCATTCTTGTCCTCTCTAAATCAGAGAGTGTAGATTAATACAAATCCATCACTGACCAGTCGTGACACACACACACACACACGTGTTACAGTCGTATGTTTGGTCTTCCCCACCAGCGAGTGTGATTTAGTGAGGGCTGATCATACACACTCACACACACTCTTCCACCCACTAGCTGTGTGATGTGGTGTGTTCTTCTCTCTTTATCTGGCAGCAGTGTGAAGCAGTCACTTCCTGGCATCTTCCGTTCGGTCCTGCTGTCATCAACACCATCAGACTGACAGCGAGAGAGCGTGTGTGCAAACAGCGTTATCCCGCCTCGTTCCTGTTACGATAGGAGCCCACACACTCGCATTGTTTTTTTCACTGCTTCCTGTGCTCCCTATCCAGCTTTTTCTCTCTCTCTCTCTCTCTCTCTCTCTCTCACACACACACACACAATCTCTTGCGCCTCCTTTTTTATCTTTTCCTCATTTATATTTATGTTGGAGTGTCTGGAACACGTGCGGTTTGTTTATAACGGAAATCTCACTCCCCCTTTCCCCCATCGACTTATGCTGTGTGTTTTTTCCCTATCTTTTCCATGCGCACACACACTCACACTCACACACACATACACACGGATCTGAGGACGAGGGGGTGAAAACCAAGCGGATTATAAAGCCAGTTTTATCTGGCTAAGGCACAGAGGGAATTTTCTCTCCCTTTTGCTGCGCCCCCCCTCCATCGCTCTCTCCCTCTTTCTCCTCTGATGGTGACAGAGAAGGTGACTGAGGAGCAGAGGCTCTGATTGGTTCAATTACGGCACAGATGAGCGGGCCAGACGCAGGCAAAAGTCATCTGTTATCTTGCACAAGACCTCCCAGGCCGTGCATTATCAGCTCTTAATGCGCTCACTTTATATTCACGCTGGAGTTATTGTTTCGGACTCACAGAAGGGAAATGGAGTGACTTCGCTGAGCTGCTTTACCTCAGCACTGAACACCTGAGGCGCGCAAATGACTGTTTGAGGGATCACGGTTTATGTAATGGAAGTCTAAATGATAGTCTGAAGTCAGCGGACAAAGACATCTGTTATTTTTCCTCAGGCCAGACCGCCGCCTCCTCCTCCTCCTCCTGTGTTCTCGTTTCGTGTGTTTCAGAGTTTAAAGTGACATCTCTCATGTCCTGTTATGACATATCGCCCCCTTAAGCCAGAGCAGGAAACCCCCTTTTGTTCTCGCAACTGACTTCTATTAGCTACTGGAAATTGAACTTCTGGAGTGAGAGTGCACAAGTTTGCAGGGTGCAAGCCAATCAAGCTATGCCATTTTTGACAGCTTGACAGCATTTGATATGTGATCTGGCTGGATTGGAGCACTAATGATACTTTACGATGACACTCTTCAGTCACTAGCGTGTTTTGCTGTCTCATTTCCTTTCCTTCATTTGTGGCAGAGTTGGATTTTCTTACTAATGGTTGATGCTAATTGACCAGCCGATTGGCTAAATAGCTGTGCTAGTCTGTTGTATCACTCTACAGTCTTTTTATTCCTGCATAATAAAAGCTCAAAATTAATATTTAATATCCATTTATTTATTTATTTGATAAGTTGGTGTGGTATATAGGCGGGATAATGTTCAGTCAGCAGATCATTATCTTAAAATAAACCGTAAAATGGTAATAATGATCATCCTGTTAAGTCCTGTTGAGCTTATTGCATTTAGAAATTTATCAAAGCAAACTATATATATATATATCACATTATTACCATTTATTTTACTCAGTATTTACTCTAGTTTACTAAAATATTAGCAGAAAATGTGCATTATGCATTGATAAAGTCAGTCTTAATTGGCCAAGTCGGTAAGCCCAAGTTAGACAAATATTGGCCATACCTATATAATTCTTTTCTCAACTATAGTTAGTTCTAAACTTATACTTTATACTTAGTTCTCTCTCTTACACAGTTTCTTCTTTCCTTCTTACTCTCTGTTTTTAACACACTCTTTCTTTCTTTCTTTCTTTTCTCACTCTTTTATCTCTCTCTTTCCCCACTCTGCCTTCTTGATCTGGGATGCCTGGGGGACGGAGTGCAGACAGGACCCGTCTCCATGGCAACAGCTTCGGCAAGCTACTGACACCCATCCCCTATTGGTAAAGGGGGGGGGGTGTTCGATAGGGGGGAGGGAGGAAGAGAGGGAAGGGTAGGGGCAAGCAACACACTATTCCTTCTCTTGGGGCTTGGCGGCCTGTGCGTTCACTCACAGAATTAGCATAGAGCAGGAAGGGAGAGGGGGAGAGCTTGAAAATTTCTTAGGGTGTGTGTATAAGAGAGTGTGTTGGGGGTATGACTCTCTCCGGGGTCTTAAAGTCTCTGGTTCTTGGTCAGTCTGATGTCTGGAGGTTTGCACTGTCATTGTTTGTATTACATTGTGTTATTGTGTTGTATTATTTTTAAGTCGTCATGACCTTTTTAAAAATATAACATGGCAACTATTGTTTCTGGCAGATGTTATTGTTAGAGTTATTATAACTAAAATTTGGGAGCAATAGACTGTTAATTTTTCTTATTAACAAATATATGACACTGTTCAAAAGTTGGTTGGTAAGATTTTTTAATGTTTAAAGGAAGTCTCTTATGGTCACCAGGGATGCATTTATTTGATCAAAATATGCAGTAAAAACAGTCATTTTGTGAAAATATTATTACAGTTTAAATGCAATCCTTCTGAAATCATTTAAATATGCTGAATGGTGCTCAAGAAACATGTCTTATTATGATCAAGGTTCAAAACAGTTTTTTTGTGATTATTTAATGAATAATCTGAATTTTTTTTCTAACAGTGTAAGTCTTTTAACTGTCAATTTTTATCATTTAAAAAAAAAATCTAATCATACTTACTCAAACTGATGGTTGAATGATATAATATAATATAAGATATAATATAATATGAAAACTTTTCTGCTTTATTTGTTCTGTTTTGTTGTTTTCATTGTTGTTTTTATTTTTATTATGTAAAATATTCATAACGCATGTCAAAAAGTAGAAAACAAACTCTGACTTTTTTTGATGAGATCTTAAAATCTTAAATGTATAAATATTAAGCTGTCAAGAACCACTGAATAGTCACCACAGAAATTTAATATAATTAATAAAATCTCCAAAAAATTCATAAAGCTTCTTGTACTGAGATTCCATACACATTTATCATGGTTCCCAAGTGAAATAAATGTAATATTGGTGTTGTGGCAGTAACCATGGCTATGGTAAAATTTAGTAAAGGCAAAATTTCCTGGTATACTTTGAGGCTTACTGGTTTTCCATGATGATGGAACGCTGTCTCACACGCACCAGCACAGCGGAGGAGAGCGAGAGAGAGAGGGATGAAATTCCATGACATTGAGAGAGTGATAAAGCTGTATGTGCTGTGGTGTGTGGCATGGCCTGCAGGGATATTTTGAGGTGTGTTGTTATTTATTCATGGAGACACTGGTGCTGGTTGCCCCAATGACATGCAAGTGCCTGTTCGCAAGCTGCCAGCTGCGAGAGGAAGCCCTGACAACTTTATTCGACTCCACGCTCTTTATCTGCAGCATCTGATCAGGGCCAAAGCAGATTTAAACACCACATGGTTGTTCTCAAATTATTTTTGTGAAGAAATTATGGGATTGCTCACCCAAAAATGTCTTTACTTACTCACCCTCATGTCATTCTCATTGACTTTCTTCTATAGAACACAAAAGAATATATGTATTTTTTGTCCATACAGTGAAAGTCAATGGGGTCAAAAAATATATATATGTATGTGTGTGTGTATATGCATACATACATACATACATACATACATACACACACACACACAGTGGTGTGAAAAAGTGTTGGCCCCCTTCCTGATTTCTTATTTTTTTGCATGTTTGTCACTTTAATGTTTCAGATCATCAAACAAATTTAAATATTAGTCAAAGATAACACAAGTAAACACAACATGCAGTTTTTAAATGAAGGTTTTTATTATTAAGCGAAAACAAAATCCAAAACTACATGGCCCTGTGTGAAGAAGTGTTTGCCCCCCTGTTAAAACTGTGGTTTATCACATCTGAGTTCAATTTGTCTAGCCACACCGAGGCCTGATTACTGCCACACCTGTTCGCAATCAAGAAATCTCTTAAATAGGACCTGCCTGACAAAGTGAAGTAGACCAAAATCTAGACATCATGCTGAGATCCAAAGAAATTCAGAAACAAATGAGAAAGAAAGTAAATGATATCTATCAGTCTGGAAAAGGTTATAAAGCCATTTCTAAAGCTTTGGGACTCCAGCGAACCACAGTGAGAGCCATTATTCACAAATGGCAAAAACATGGAACAGTGGAGAACATTCCCCGGAGTGGCCGGCCAACCAAAATGACCCCAAGAGCACAGCGACGACTCATCCAAGAGACCCCACAACAACATCCAAAGAAC
>NW_015505510.1:476025-492950 GCF_001515645.1 Sinocyclocheilus grahami | reverse complement strand
GAAAAACAAAATGAAGACTTTGGAGTGGCCTAGTCAAAGTCCTGACCTGAATCCTATTGAGATGCTGTGGCATGACCTTAAAAAGGCGGTTCATGCTCGAAAACCCTCCAATGTGGCTGAATTACAACAATTCTGCACAGATGAGTGGACCAAAATTCCTCCACAGCGCTGTAACAGACTCATTGCAAGTTATCGCAAACGCTTGATTGCAGTTGTTGCTGCTAAGGGTGGCACAACCAGTTAATAGGTTTAGGGGGCAAACACTTTTTCACACAGGGCCATGTAGTTTTGGATTGTTTTCCCTTAATAATAAAAACCTTCATTTAAAAACGGCATGTTGTGTTCACTTGTGTTATCTTTTACTAATATTTAAATTAGTTTGATGATTGAAACATTAAAGTGTGACAAACATGCAAAGAAATCAGGAAGGGGGCCAACACTTTTCCACACCACTGTGTGTGTATATATATATATATTTTTATTTTTATTTTTTTTATTGTATTATATAAATTATATTATATAAATTTTTTTTGTGTATATGTATATACAGTATCTCACAGAAGTGAGGACCCCCCCTTTACATTTTTGTAAATATTTATTATATCTTTTCATGTGACAAAACTGAAGAAATTACACTTTGCTACAATGTAAAGTAGTGAGTGTACAGCTTGTATAACTCAAAATAACTCAACACACAGCCATTAATGTCTAAACCGTTGGCCACAAAATGAGTACACCCCTAAGTGAAAATGTCCAAATTGGGCCCAAAGTGTCAATATTTTGTGCGCCCACCATTATTTTCCAGCACTGCCTTAACCCTCTTGGGCATGGAGTTCACCAGAGATGACGACATCACGGAGCTGGTGGATGTTAGAGACCTTGAGATGCTCAATAGGGTTCAGGTCTGGAGACATGCTTGGCCAATCCATCACCTTTACCCTCAGCTTCTTTAGCAAGGCAGTGGTCGTCTTGGAGGTGTGTTTGGGGTCGTTATCATGTTGGAATACTGCCCTGCGGCCCTGTCTCCGAAGGGAGGGGATCATGCTCTGCTTCAATATGTCACAGTACATGTTGGCATTCATGGTTCCCTCAATGAACTGTGGCTCCCCAGTGCCGGCAGCACTCATGCAGCCCCAGACCATGACACTCCCACCACCATGCTTGACTGTAGGCAAAACACACTTGTCTTTGTTCTCCTTGTACTTTGTGTTAATTTCTACATTTTCAGGCTCATTTTCCGCTAGAAAACTGACAACTGCACTCATGCACACCATGGAATTTTAAATCACTAGCAAACACTACATTTTAGCTAATGATGATTTCCATGCTAGTCGGACTCGTACCTGCAAATGTTCAAGTTGGTTGAGTAACCTTTGTTAAAGCAAGAGTCTTCATGCATAGCTTACGCTGTACAACTATGTTATTTCCTTTATTCTTTTTGAAAACAAAATAACTGGGAAATTTCCAGACATGAAAATGTTTTTCCCAGCAGGAAGCATCGTAATTAATTTACTGTAGAAGCATCTCATCCCGCGTTTGAGGAGAATAATTGTAGATGGGTGTTTTTTGCGCACGCACCAGCAGGCGACTCACGTGAGTCAACGTGTCAACAGAACCAGGAACTGATGAAGCAGTGCTAAATATATAGCGTTATGTCAAAATACTCATTTATTTAATTTTCAATGAAACAAATGTAATCCTGATAGTATTCCCACATTTTATAAAATTTAACTGTAATCTGAATACTGTTTTTTGATGTAACCGTAACGGATTACAGTTACTAGATTTTTGTATCCTGATTACGTAACGCCGTTGAATGAATTCCGTTATACATATACAGGGTTTCACAAAAAAATTACTTGAGGGTGAGTAAATGATGACAGAAGTTTGATTTTTGGATGAACTGTCCCTTTAAATAAATCTTGTTGATTAATTATTTTATTTAGTAATATAATTCCATTATATCAAGTAATGAGGTAATTTAATTTATTTACAGGCAGGTCATACTACATGAAATTAAAAGGCAGGGAAGCGTATTTGCTGCAGAGAGCCCCCTTTCGCTTTTAGTGCTATATTACAGGCAGGCAGTTTCGTAGACCACCAGTAGCTTCTGTAAAGCTTGAGATGTTTGTGTCTGCTGTCCTGTCAGCCCAGTCTCTGAGCTCTTGCACTCTTTACGGGTTGAGATCCGGCTTTACACTGGATTAAGAGATGTTGTGGCCGGTTGTTTATCTGACCTGTGTGCTCGCACCCTGCTGAGGACATTAGTGGAAAGCTTGCTCGGAGCACGCAGGAGGTTCTGCACCAAAACCGGGCGCTCGAAACATGTGCCTGTCCAAATTATTTTGGTCATAGAGAGGTCATCGAAGTTCAAGCAAGGCTGAAGTGAGCAAGTGTAGAGAAAATCTCTACCAGTTGACCACCTGCATCAGCCAACTGTGCCAGTGGTGAGTGAATGGGTGAAGAATATCTCATCGCAAAAAAAGTGATTTAATTTTGTTTGTTTATTGTCTTTTTCTTCCCTTTCTCTACCTCTCACAGTGACACAGTCATACCTTGGTTCAGTATGGCATAGGGTATCACTATACCGAAATTTTAGTAGTTAATTGAAATGCTTGTGAAATAATACTGTGATAATGATGCAGTTGTTGAACATGCTCATTTATTTCATTATGAAAGTTAAATCTTGATATAAATATTAAAAAAAATGTAATCATAATAGTGACATTTAGCCTTCTCAGTTAATTAGATATTTTTTTCACATTTTCAGTTAGTGAAGTAAAAAGATATTGAGAGCAGTTGAGTCGGGTTTCTTCTTTTTTGGCACTGTTATTTGATTTAATATTATCTACATAAATCGCATGAGTGGATCTATTAAGTGCATTTACACAGAAAAGTGCACAAATCCAGTATTTTAACTTTTTATCTGATATTTATATATATATATTATATTTATATTTTTGTCCAGTTTGTTTGCATGCACTTTTATTCATTTTGTATTATTTAATAAATTAGATTTTAGTATTAAAACCTTTAAAATTGTGGCAGGTTTGTTCACTGCATGGATCTTATTTATAAAAGTTATTTATATTTACTTAAAATTCTGATTATGGATAATTTATCACACACTACCGTTCAGAATCTTGGGTTTGTTTTTAAAGAAATTAAAACTTATGTATTCCACAAATGTGTTAAGCAACACAACTCTTTTTAATAATGATAATGATAAAAAAATTTGTTTAGTTTTTTTTTGCGCATGAAAATCAGCTTATTAAAATAAAGAATCATTAAAATGAAGAAATGATGGGATTGCTCACCCAAAAATGAAAGTTCTGTCTTCATTTACTCACCCTCATGTCATTCTGTCTGACTTTCTTCTGTAGAACACAAAAGAAGATATGTATTTTTGTCCATACAGTGAAAGTCAATGGGGTCAAATTTTTTTGTCATGTGCAATCATAGTAACAAATTGCATTTTAAGATATATTTAAATTAAAAACAGTTATTTTTAATTGTAGAAATATATAACAGTATTGCTGGTTTTACTGTATTTTTGATTAAAGGGGTCCTATTATGCTCTTTTATAGAGTCTTGAACGCTTGATTTTGTTTTGGGGTTTTTGAAAAGGGATTTCTGTTAAATAAAATATCTCCTTTTGAAGTGGACTTTGAGCTTTGTAACTTTGCAGATCTTTTTTGCTCAAACAGCAACATTACAGACTAACTAAAGTTGAAAAAGTGAAAAAGCATAATAGGACCCCTTTAAAAATGCATCCTTGGTGTGCAAGTAAAAAAAAAATCTAACCTTAAAACTTTGAATTAAACCTTTGAAGTGTATATTTATTATTAAATTATTAAAAAAATATATTAAATTATTAAAAAAATTATTACAATTATCAAAAAATGTGAAACTGTATTTTATTTGAATCTTAACCCCATTCATATCTATGTGTCAGTTGGTGCAGTTCACATTACATCCACCGTAGAAAATTCATCAAGTGTTGCCTGTGGATTAAGGGAGCAAGTTCCAGTGTTACTGTACATAATATGCTTTCTTTCAGTCCTGCCTTGTATCTTTTAGCTGGGGCATTGCCTGTAACTCTCCCCGAAACTACGAGTTTAAAAGTGCACTGCCTCATTTTGCATTGCGGATTTTCCGCAGGCCAAAAGGTGCTCTCCAAGGTGTCGTCGAACTCCTCTTACCCGGGTCACAGAGGAATCGGACACTGTGAGCGCACACCAGAAACTCCTCGGTGCTCTCCCTGTAATGTTCTCTGTCCCTCTCCGGTTTCTCTTCTGCATAACTGCTTCTCTCCCCACCCCTCCCTCCCTCTCAGTGCCTAATTAATGGCATTAATTATCTCCAATTAGCAGTGTGGTCTTGGCAGCCATTCTGTCCCCTCATTTCTTTTGTTTCACAGAGGTCTGTGACACAGTATTCTCCCTGTGGGGCTGTCACCGGCCTAATGAAAGGCTACAAGGCCTGGCTTTCACCTCTTTCATTCTCTCTCTCTCTCTCTCTCTACTTCAGCATCTCTCTCTCTCTCTCTCTCTCTCTCTCTCTCTCTCTCTCGTTCTGTTAGAGCACTTCAGCACGTTAGCCTCATTAGCAGTAGTTCACAGCGCCGGAGTTAAGTTTGCTGAGACGGATCTGCTGTGTGTTTTCCCACACAGGTGTTTATCTCCGTGTCTTATCTGTGGAGTGGGTCAGCGCTCACCGGCATGTGTGGCTCATGTGAACGGACACGCTCGGGGGTATCGGTGTGTTTGCGTTAAAACAGTTTCCAGGCCGCAGGTGTGAGCTGAACGTAATGACCCGATGAACGTGCTTTGGCTCTGAAAGACAGCTTTGGTTAACCTGCTGTCACTAGTCCAGTTATCACATTATAAAGTAATATGTCAGCGACCGTTTTGTAGAAGATCGTCAGTATGGGATGCATGTGCTTCCATTTGATAAAGCTGGCGAGGATTGTATTTGTGCTGATGAACATGAAAGCGGTAAAGATGATGATGGTGTCTCTCTCAGCCTTTAAAATATTTTAAAGGACATCCACAAGTTATAGGATTTTGGTCACTAGTTGTTAGTGTTAATGCTACTTTTTCCCTTTTATTTCTTTTTTTTCCTGGTTTTTACCATAGTGCAGCAACAACACAAAATATAACACAAACTCGTACTAAATATGAGTTTGAAAAGCATTGTATGTAATTACAGTGTGTGTATGTTATGTTCATTTATGTATTTTATAAATAAATAATACATATTTATTTATTATAAATGTTATTAAATGTAACTAAATGAGTTAACATGAATTAACAGTGAAAAATACTTTATTCATCTTAGTTTACTAGATACAGAACATTTTATAAATACTGTAACACATGTATTGCTTATTGTTATTTAATGTTAGTTTAGTGTCTCTCATTAATTTCCCCCCCAGTGTTGCCAAGTCTGCGGTTTTCCCACGGAATCGGGCTACTTTTATACTGTTATATGATTTTGTTGCAATTTTTATGAATGCAACTGGGCTAGTTTTGGCCATGATTGCAGTTGGGGGTGGTTTTGTTATGCAGACCTGGCAACCCTGATTACCCTGATTTTTATTGCACTATTGTTCTTATTGCCATGGTGCTACAAGTGTGACTTCTATCCACAAACAAACATTTTAAACAGACTAAAGAAGGAACATTACACCGATACATTTTTAGCACAGATGACCTGTAGAAACCGGTTTTAGGCCCACATAAGGGCCTTTCGTACCACTTTAGTTCCTGAACTAAATGTACAGTACTAAAGTACTGGGACGATTTTGTGTGAACTATTTCCCAGTACCATTTAAATTCGCACCGACAGTGAGTAGTACCGGTCGACAGCGACGTCATTTGTGCCCGGCGTTCAACAACGAAAACAAATTAGAACAACGTTAACAACAGGAGGATGGAGGACACTGTGATCGGAGCTGTGTTTTTGTTGTGTCTGGCGGGTTTCACAATAATGGACATGGAAAGTCGACGTATACGTAAAGCGATTGAAAGGAGGACTAAGAATCTCCAACGACAACTGGCAGTGCTACATTTGCTACAAGTGCCTGCACTTCAGCGTCCGTCCATCTATCGTTGTTCTCCATACTTGAGAAATAATTTGGCACAATATACTAAAATCGCACCCAATTCCGGCGGTGCGAAAATGCCAAAAAGTGGGTAGTTCCACAATTAGTTCTGGTACTATGAAAAGGTTCCCGCGGTGCGAAAGGCACTATTGTTCACATACATAGGACAGATTTAAGTTTCTGGTTGCTCAATGCTTGGATACGTTTTAGTTAGTGGACTATCCTCACCTCACGACTGACTTTCACTTCACTTTCCTTCACACCTTCTTACACACGCACTTTTCCCATTCAGTTAACGACACATCTGTCTGCAGCTTGATTATGCATGCAGGTCTCTCCAGCTAATATTTATAGACTCAACTACAGCAGCACAGGAGAGTACGAGAGAGATGGGAACAGAGCAAAAGGGAAGAGAGACGCACGGGACTAAGAGAAAAGCTGGGATATGAATGCCATCAGGAGTGATTTGGAGAGGAGCAGATGTGGAAAGGTTAAGGACACTGGACCGAGCTGAAGGGTCCGATCCTCACCTCCTGCTTTGCACTCTGCCCGCTGAATCATTTTTAATAACCTGTACAGCCGCTTAGAGGTCCGTCCTCAAAGAAGAGTGTATTTACAGGAGCAAGTCATTCAGGGATGCCACAGGTCCCGCTACTCGGCCCGATAACATTTAGATATGTGAAGTTTTAATTGACTGAACTTCAGCTTGAAATGTAAATGAGTGAGAGAAGCAGCCTTGGTAGTGTTTTTATCAAGCTTAGTTTCTTAAGAGCTGTTTGTTTGTGAGTGGGAGTGTGGTGTGTAACTGGTTTGCAAAGAAACCTGAGGACACAAAAAATGTATAAATAAACCATAATGTGTCATGGTATTAAAAAAACAGGTATTACCGTTCTTTGATGTTTTTGGACATGGTGCCATAGCAACACCATCATTTTTGGACACTACTATGATGGTTAACACCATGATATTCTGTGAAATGCAGATTATTATTTTTTTTATTTATTTTTATAAAAATTACAGTTTTTCCACCTTTTAACTCTAGTATTTACATGCAACTTCAAAATAATGCAGTATTTTACCTCAAAGTACTGGATTGAACTTCTTAAGTCAAAAATGTATGTTTTAAATTCTCACATGAACAATTTTGGTCTCCAATCGCCAATCAGTATGTGAGAAGGAAAACAATGTTATTTTTAAATTAGGGTTGAGTAGAATAAATCAATCTTAACACTGTATGTATGATATATGTAATTATATTTAAATATAAATATATATAATAACTTATATATTTTGTATTTTTATATATATATATATATTAGTGCTGTCAAATGATTAATCGCGATTAATAGCATCCAAAAAGAAGTGTTTGTTTACATTATATTTGTGTGTACTGTGTATATTTATTATGTATATATAAATACACACATGAATGTACAGTATGTATTTCAAGTACCATTTAAATTCGCACCGACAGTGAGTAGTACCGGTCGACAGCGACGTCATTTGTGCCCGGCGTTCAACAACGAAAACAAATTAGAACAACGTTAACAACAGGAGGATGGAGGACACTGTGATCGGAGCTGTGTTTTTGTTGTGTCTGGCGGGTTTCACAATAATGGACATGGAAAGTCGACGTATACGTAAAGCGATTGAAAGGAGGACTAAGAATCTCCAACGACAACTGGCAGTGCTACATTTGCTACAAGTGCCTGCACTTCAGCGTCCGTCCATCTATCGTTGTTCTCCATACTTGAGAAATAATTTGGCACAATATACTAAAATCGCACCCAATTCCGGCGGTGCGAAAATGCCAAAAAGTGGGTAGTTCCACAATTA
Source organism: Sinocyclocheilus grahami (assembly GCF_001515645.1). NCBI lineage: Eukaryota > Metazoa > Chordata > Actinopteri > Cypriniformes > Cyprinidae > Sinocyclocheilus > Sinocyclocheilus grahami. The sequence continues at coordinate 485,008 of NW_015505510.1, read as the reverse complement.
GTTCTGGTACTATGAAAAGGTTCCCGCGGTGCGAAAGGCACTATTGTTCACATACATAGGACAGATTTAAGTTTCTGGTTGCTCAATGCTTGGATACGTTTTAGTTAGTGGACTATCCTCACCTCACGACTGACTTTCACTTCACTTTCCTTCACACCTTCTTACACACGCACTTTTCCCATTCAGTTAACGACACATCTGTCTGCAGCTTGATTATGCATGCAGGTCTCTCCAGCTAATATTTATAGACTCAACTACAGCAGCACAGGAGAGTACGAGAGAGATGGGAACAGAGCAAAAGGGAAGAGAGACGCACGGGACTAAGAGAAAAGCTGGGATATGAATGCCATCAGGAGTGATTTGGAGAGGAGCAGATGTGGAAAGGTTAAGGACACTGGACCGAGCTGAAGGGTCCGATCCTCACCTCCTGCTTTGCACTCTGCCCGCTGAATCATTTTTAATAACCTGTACAGCCGCTTAGAGGTCCGTCCTCAAAGAAGAGTGTATTTACAGGAGCAAGTCATTCAGGGATGCCACAGGTCCCGCTACTCGGCCCGATAACATTTAGATATGTGAAGTTTTAATTGACTGAACTTCAGCTTGAAATGTAAATGAGTGAGAGAAGCAGCCTTGGTAGTGTTTTTATCAAGCTTAGTTTCTTAAGAGCTGTTTGTTTGTGAGTGGGAGTGTGGTGTGTAACTGGTTTGCAAAGAAACCTGAGGACACAAAAAATGTATAAATAAACCATAATGTGTCATGGTATTAAAAAAACAGGTATTACCGTTCTTTGATGTTTTTGGACATGGTGCCATAGCAACACCATCATTTTTGGACACTACTATGATGGTTAACACCATGATATTCTGTGAAATGCAGATTATTATTTTTTTTATTTATTTTTATAAAAATTACAGTTTTTCCACCTTTTAACTCTAGTATTTACATGCAACTTCAAAATAATGCAGTATTTTACCTCAAAGTACTGGATTGAACTTCTTAAGTCAAAAATGTATGTTTTAAATTCTCACATGAACAATTTTGGTCTCCAATCGCCAATCAGTATGTGAGAAGGAAAACAATGTTATTTTTAAATTAGGGTTGAGTAGAATAAATCAATCTTAACACTGTATGTATGATATATGTAATTATATTTAAATATAAATATATATAATAACTTATATATTTTGTATTTTTATATATATATATATATTAGTGCTGTCAAATGATTAATCGCGATTAATAGCATCCAAAAAGAAGTGTTTGTTTACATTATATTTGTGTGTACTGTGTATATTTATTATGTATATATAAATACACACATGAATGTACAGTATGTATTTCAGATAAATATGTTATGTTTATATATTAAATATATTTATATATAATATAAATTATATAAATACATGTATGTAAATAAATACATGTAAATATTTTTAAAATATACTGTGTGTGTGTGTGTATATAATAATAAATATACACAGTAAACATTATGTAAACAAAACCTTATTTTGGATGCGATTAATCGTTTGACAGCACTAAAATATATTTGTATTTATGTATATATAATTATTTAATATATATTTTATAATTATTTTATGTATAATACCATGATATTTCTATCTGATACTCTTACCATGGTACCCCCCCTCACACACAAACTTTTTTTTTAATCAGAGCCATGTGTGTCTATTTTGTCAAGCACTGGTTGTCGAATATTAGTTTTGCAACTGGTGTTGAGATGTAAACCCCTAGTGTTTATGCGAACATGCTGGAGTGTTTGTTTACTTGTGCAGCGGGTATTGAGTACCGTGCCGAAGCGTAATACCCGAGAGAGTGTGTTGTGTATGTTTATGTTTACATGAGTACTGTTATTTAGTGGCTGGTGTAGAAGTGTGTATGAGCAGCTGTTTAATGGCTTGATGAGATGATGGCAGTAATCAGTGAGAAACGAGATGAGCGCTGAAAAGCTTGGTCCCTCCGTTCTCACATGCATGCACACACACACACACACACATACACATGCACACGCTCTCCCTACTGGCAGATGATTGACGGCCTGAGGGTTTTAATGGCACTGTAGAGGGAGAGCTGAGGTTGGAGTTGTCATGGCAACAAGGCGAAGGCGGCCTCTTTCTCCCCCTTTTCCTCACTCTCTCTTTATGCACCTGAACAGAGCCGCATCTTACTCGCAGGACTGAGTTTACTCACACACACACACACACACACACACACACACTGCAGTTCTGGTGTCCCTCCCCTCTGTCCGCAGTATACACAGCTCTTTGTGTGTTTAAGCGTGTGTGTATGAAGCCATATCTAGCCACCGCAGTCTCTCTCTCTCTCTCTCTCTCTCTCCTCGTAAAAGAGCTGGAGCCTGAGCACTAATACTCTCTGGTCGCCCCGGGTTACGGTTCACCACACGCCCCCCTGTACTGCTGTGTTAGCTGGGATTGGTTGGGTTGGCAAGGGGGGACCAAGCGTGTGTGTGTGTGGCACAGGGGGTGATGCTGTATAACAGCTCTATAAGAGCCACAGATCTCAGGGTGGAACAGTGAACCAGACCCTGTTCACAGACACTCACCTCTTCTGAGTATTGGATCAGTACCAGCCGCCAGTATCACAATGTGTGTGTTTAAGAGCAAACTCTACCTCAGTCTTTCTTCTCGCCTGCCTCTTGAGTGTGTTTGTGTGTATTACGGCTAGACGATATAAGCTGAGAAGATTATATCTTGATGTTTTTCAACCTTTTGTCAAAGTTGTTTTTTTTGTTGATATTTTTATGAGTTCTTTATTATTGGCATGTATTTTCAAAAATGTGTATTTTATAGGTAAAATACAGCTAAAAAAGATCAACACTCCTTACCCACAAGAATATATAATTATTTAATTAATTTTATTATTTAAGTGAAGAAAAGTGTGACACTTTTCTGCTGACTGTGGACTTCTGTTGACATTTTTGACATTGCAAACAAATCATAGTTTTGAATTAAAAAGAACAAATTTAAATAAATTAAACTTGCTCAATCTAATTGTGCTTTTTGCAATTGAATTTAAAAGTCACAATTTAACGGAAGTAGCAACTGATTTTTTTTCTTCCATTTTTTTTTTGTGATGTACATCCAGTTATAAAGAGTTATTAGTGGGACTTGGTTTAGTTTATTGGTTATTTTTGAATGGCGGCAGATCTGAATGTGAGCTTGTAGTTGTTTGTAAGAAAGGGATGGAGTTTAAGTGAACTAAAGAATAGGAGATAATAATTTATCTCCTACTATAGACATAATTTACCAGAGAGAAGTCTGTCGTTTCACCAGAATTTAGAGTGAATTTTCATTTCATCCGACTTTAACGTTATTGAAAATGAAAGATGCAAACAAATCAGTGAATCATAGTGTTTAATTAATTAATTGAAAATGGCAGGTTGAAGTAATTCACAAAAATGAATCGAACTTGCCAAATCTTATAGCGTTTTTTTCTACTGAAGCTTGAATTACTGTCTTAGCACTGTCATGCTTTTGAGAAACAAGACAAGGAGGAATTGTGAAACTAGTCTAGTGACACGGTCTTTAAAAAAACTTAATGGCCTAATATAAAGCACATTAAAATCATCACAATGTTGCTTAATGTTATATTGCCAGCAAAATCATTTTCAATATTTAATATATTGCAGGGACTTCTGTTAACATCTGAATCATGGTGCAATTGAATCACTGAATCATAGTTTTGAATTGATTCAGTTTGATTCATTTAAATGGCCAATTTAATTAGAATTATTTGTACTGCTTCATAGAAATGAATCAAACACGGCAACTTTTGAAGCCGTTTTGCTACTTGAAGTTATTGTATGACAACATCATATTTGCGCAATGCACAACAAATGAGCGATTGTTAAAGTAGACTTAATTGGTAGAAAACTTAAATGCAAGATAAAAAGCGCATTATAATGTTGCTTCATTTTATATCAGCAACATCTTTGAGTATTCCATAAATCAGCCTTTCTCAGTGTTTGTGTTTCAGGAGTAAATGGGAGGAGTAGTTCTCAATAAGCTCCACCCACTGACCCCTTGGGTCATGCGTGTGTGAGAGAGAGACTGTGTGAGTTTGTGTATATGTGTATTAGCATATTGTGTGTGTTTGAGGTCAGAGGTGGCGTAGCTGTTTGTACGGCGGCTGTAGAGAGGTTTGAGTTACAGCAGGGGGAGGGAGTGTGTGAGCCGACTGCCAACTCTTGCTCTTTAATCCTCCTTCTCTTTCTCTTTCTCTTACTTTCTCCTTTATCTTCCCCCCTTTCCCTCCATGTTTAGTCTCTTTTCCTCTCGTTTTCACTCACACATACACTGACTCGCACAATGCGCCTCGTCTCCTTCCATCTTCTCTCTCTCCGGTAGAACAGGGCAGACTGGCAAGCACACAAGCCCCCAGCAGCAGCAGAATGTTAAAGAGGTTTGAAAGAGGGAACGGGGCCAACGGAGGAAAGGGGCCCCAGTCTCTAAGCGTTCCACTAGCTCAGGAGATTCCACTTGAGGCTCCTCTCGCTCTGTTTGCTTGTTTTATGCCCCTTTTACCAGGGGAAGTATGTACACAGATACACAAGAGCCGAGCTGTAGTGCAGGCGTTTTTCTGATGCAAATAAACGTGTCTCGTGTCTTTGAGTTGAATGTGCGGGTTTACCGAGAGTGATTTTACTTGTGTAAATGCACACTGATACTTAGCATTCTGCTCTGTTTTAGAGCCGTGTAACGAAGTTGTACAGCTAAAAGATTTGTTTGCTGTAATTACACAAACTGCAATAGCAAATTCTGCTATTCTGTTTCTTTATAGTCTGAGTTGTATTGTGTCTGCTCAACTGTTGTTAAAGCATTTGTCTTAGGGCTGCACAATTAATCGAATTTCTAATCGCGATTACAATTATGGATGCCACAATTACGTAATCGTTCAAAGCGGCAATTAATCGTTCAAAGTCCATTTCTGTTATCCTGCGTGCTTAAGATGCTAAAGAATAATCGGTTATCGGTATCGGCCAAAATTTTCATATCGGTGCATCCCTAATGACATTATAATACCATTCATATATTTTTTTTTTTTTATAATTTAAAGAAGAAACCAATCCGATGTTGACATTTGAGGCTTAATACTATAGAAAAGCACTAAAAGTTTTTCAGTTAGTGTTTTCAGCTTGTTTATTTTCATATAAAAATACAATATGCAGTTGCATAAAAAATGGTTTAAACATCATTCAATGTAAATTGTGATAATCGTAATTAATTATCGCAATTACAATTTCAAGGAAATAATCGACAATTATGATTTTTGTCATAATCGTGCAGCCCTAATTTGTCTCTAAAGACAGTTGTTTTATATCTTCTCCTGCCTTTGGTTGTTTTATTAGTGTCATGGGTAAATAACATTGTCCTAAAAGCGTTTACTTGATTGACAAATGCAATAAATATTATTACAATTTAAAATAACGTTTCTGTTTTCTGTTCTGTAAGCATTTAATAAATATATTTTAAAATGGCATGTATTGCTATGATGGCAAAGCTGAATTTTTAGCTTTGTGCACATTTTTTTATTGTGAAAAGTGTGATCTTTCTTTTTTTCAGAATTCTTTGATGAATTGAAAATTAAAAAGAGTAGAATATATTTGAAATATAACTTTTTTTATATTCCATAAAACATGTATATATTCCATATAAAATCTATGAAGTAATCTATATATTAGTGCTGTCAAATGATTAATCGTGATTAATCGCATCCAAAATAAGTTTTTGTGTACATAATATATGTCTGTGTGCTGTGTATATTTATATACAGTATATATTTTGAAAATATTTACATGTGTATATACATTTATATATTTATATTCTTATATTTTATATAAATATATTTAATATATAAACATAACATATTTTTCTTAAATATATATATGCATGTGCCTGTATTTAAATGTATTATATACAATAATAAATATACACAGTAAACACACATATTATGTAAACAAAAACCTTCATTTTGGATGCGATACAGATATTTCCTGAAAAGTTATCCCTCAGTTCTGATTGGTTAATTGGAATGCTGTTCCAGGATTAACAAGGATGTTGATCCAGGAACATGTTGTACTTGGTGAAATCACGGTCACCGTACACATATATAGATATATAGATATATATTATGCAAACAAAAACTTTCATTTTGGATGCGATTAATCATGATTAATTGTTTGACAGCACTACTATATATTAGTATTGAGAATAATTAATGTCAATAATTTGTATTTTATTTTGGTAAATATTATTTAAACTAAATTTATTATTTTATCAAAATTATAAGCTATAAAAATAAATGAATCGCTTTAATTTTTTTTTCAAATTAAAACAATATTCTCTTTCAAGTTTTTGTTTAAAACATTTGGAAGAGAAAATGAAAATGAAAAAGAAATGTAATATAAATGCTAGTTTTTAATGTTGCACATGTCAAAATGGCGATTTTGATAAAAAATTAACTAATGTGAATTTCATCTTTACAAATTCTGCATTTACAATTTTTAAACAATATATGAGGACATGATGGAGACGTGTAACTGTACTGCATAACACTCATAACCCAAATATCAGCATCAGGTTTTGAAAAGCCTGTGTTTTGATGCCATATTGTTATTGATGAACCAAACAATGCACTATAAATCATGTCACGTCGAAATCAAAGTAGCATTGGTGTAATATTAGTATTGTATGAGGGTTGTCTAATATCTGTACTAACTTGTTCTCTTGTCTGTTTCCCAGAGTGCAGCAGCAGCCCCCAGCCCCGTAATGGGCAACATGCCCCCCAACGACGGCATGCCGGGCGGACCCATGCCCCCTGGTTTCTTTCAGGTAAGCACAGCTGGTTTCATTCTCTTCCTTGCCTTCTTTTCCATTCATCACCCTGTCACACCTGCGCTCCATTCGTTCATTCACTCTCTCTCGTTCTGTGTGCGCGTGGGCTACTGGTGGGTCTGTCTGTGGCTGTGGGCGGCTTGACAGCAGCCTGGAGCTCTGCTGTCTGTGTGAGATCATTCTGAACTTCTGTTTTATCCACACAGTATTATTCCTCACCGGTAAGATGGAGGCTCAGGATATTAAGTGTTAGTGGAAAGTAGCTCTAGTGACATTTCTGGAGCTGTATTACACTTCCTATCTCAAGTTATTGAGACCCCAATAGTTACTAAACAGCTAATATCTGGAGTTTGGATGTTTCTGTAATACGGCTCCCATAACGAATCAATGGAAACAGTTGCTGCTGGTTATCAATTAACTGTGTTACAAAACATTTAACTGTGACTATGAGAGAGAGAAAATGAATGAATGGGATTTTCACTCTTTATGTGCTTCTGAATGACTGTACCTCTTTAAAATATTTTGTTGTATTTCTTTCTTCCTTGCTAAGCTTTCTCCTCTTTCTTTATCATACCTCTATCCATCTGCTTGCTGCTTTATTCATTCCATACTGCAGGCCGTGGTGTGTTCATGAAGGTGTTATACTTGTTAAATGCGATGTGGACATTTACAATGTTCTCTCTCTGATCAGTTTCTTAAGCCATTTTAAGTGGATGGCCTATGGAAACAGATCAGTCTTCTTTATCAATAGTGTCTATACTGCAACATTGAAGTTCAACTAGATTTGATTTGTTCTGAAGAAAATGCGAGTGGTGCTCTCCTGTGGAAATATTGCTGCCGTTATGCTATGGCGTTGCTTTGCAGTTGCTAAGGAGTTCTGAGTGTTTTTAATGGTTGCTAGGTGGTTACTTGTTGGCACAAGTCAAAATAAGTCTTTATGATTTTCTGTTCCCTAGATATGGTCCCTCCCTTCATTCTCATTTATTTCCCCATTTTGTCGTCCGCCAGATTAAAAGTTATTCTCAATCCACTCGATTCGAGTTGCCATACGTACCATGCTATCACCAATTCTAGAGGGTTTTTAAATTTTCTTTTTATTTAACGGGATTGGCTGATTTTGGATAATTAATGATGTATGGTGATTTCTCTTATTGTTATGTTTAGATTCCCTTTGCTGTCATCATCTAACCTAAAGTTTATCTTTAAAAACACTAATAATCATCTTTAGCAAATCTCAAAATGAATATGAATTTTCCCACTGTACATTACAATGTTGTGATGCTTAAAAAAACAAGACTGTAGCATTTATGCTTTTATTAAGATGCGTTTTTATTTGTAGCTTATTTGAGAAAATATTTTATATAATCGTACAGAATTTTTGTAGAATTTTAATATTGGCCATTTATATGCTATCGGTCATAAGATGAAAATAATTAACAACTTATTGGTGACAGCCAGTATTTGAATATTGGTGCATCGCTAATTATTAGTGGTTTCTTCAAATCTCTAATCTTCAGTATGAGCACTAGTAATGGTGATATTAATTATAACGTGCTCAGATATCAGTTTTTCATCAATGAGTCATGTGGCACGAGGTGGAGATTTAGATTATTTATTGTGCTTAAGAGCTTTTTAATTTCCATTTCTGTGTGTTTACATGAAACCTCACAACCACTTGCATACAAGCACGGACACGCGAGCCTCATAATCAAACATGCTTGTACACATCCACAGCCCTTCCCATGATGCAGTGGGGGTGGTGGAGCGTTTGCTCAGTGATGGACAGGCCTGGCATTTGGCAGTGTTAGTGATAAGGCAGAGCTGAGGGAGCACCGCTGTCTGGAATCTCTGCTGTATGGGGAGGGAAGGGTTAGGAGAGATATATAAGGGAAAGGTTTGAGGAGAAGGAGGGAGAGGTGCGGAGGAGATCTTTTGGAGAAGCAGAGGAGTGCTATTTATATCAGCTCAGTGCTGAGGGAGAGAGAGAAGAGGTGTGATGTGTTCTGGCGTGTGAGGTGTGTGTGTGTGTGTGTGTGTGTGTGTGTGTGTGTGTGTGTGTGTGTGTGTGTCATTGGTTCTCCAGAGGTGTTTCTCTCATATCTTAGAGAGAC